>NW_011501481.1:36024-36790 GCF_000495115.2 Populus euphratica
TCAAGTTCCTTTCATAGCACAGGTGTAGGTTATACCATATGGTTGGGCTATGAAAGTGCAAAGCATTTGTTGTACCAAGTGTTATACAACATAAATCTAGATTGGTCATTTAACAAGCAAAGTATTAAAGAATGAACAAGATAACAAATACAAAACATGTTAGTTGATTAGTACTTAAAAGTGTATCTTTATCAAGATTTTATATCATCATTTTGCATTTGAAGTATCAATAACTCCTTAACTAAAGCATGTTTTATAATAACATATCTAGTAATATAAGATATCTTTAATTTGTGGTAAATATTCATTTTAAGGAATAGGCCTATAATTAGTTTTATAATAACATATTCATTTTAAATAAAAGAATTGATTAATTAGTTTAAGAACTAAAATTGAAAGGACAAAGAGATATCCAAACTTAGAAAAGAGTTGTTGGTACAGTCCAAACCGGAACACTGTTCGGTAATTGGGTCATATCTAGAGCTATAGATCTCAGATTTAGGTCTACTTAATATGGATGAAAAGGTAAGACATAGGCCTATAATTTCATATAGAGCCAAAGATTTAAAAAGTCATTTTCAAGTCCAAATTGTAGCAACAACAAAGAAGCCCGAATCTGTCCTCCAGCCTGAGCACTGTTCAGTATTTTGGCCATATCTAGAGTTCCAAAAGTCGAAATGAGCTGAATTTTTTCCACAAGAAAGCTGAGACAATTTCCTACAACTTTCATGTTTCAAGTGGCTCCAATTTTGACGTTATCAATGAC
>NW_011501481.1:37130-37818 GCF_000495115.2 Populus euphratica
ATAATAAGAGTTTATACTATACTTATTTGACATACCATTAGTGGATCCTCTAACCTTGACATTTGTTGTTATTGTTGTTTAATCTATACGTAATCTTTCATCTCAAAGTTCTCATCAACTTCTTCTTCTTATTTTATTACTACTACTACTGCTACTACTACTAATATTAATAATATTATTATTAATAGTAGCATTCTTATTACTATTAATATTAGTATTACTACTATTATTGTTGTTATTATTATTGTTGTTGTTGTTATTATTGTTATGTATAATTTATACAATTAATCTTCATGTGGTTCGACCCGGTTCTTGTCAGGTTATTTATTACTTCGAACTCCTGCACCTAGAAGAAGACATCAATCTTTTGGTCATGTCAGGTTTTTGGTGTCGTTGCCAGGGCGATAACTCATTATATAAATTATAGTATTTATTTTATTTTCTTGTCGTTGCTAGGGAGATAACTCATTGTATAAATTATAGTATTTATTTTATTTTTTCTTTTCACTTTTCTTGTATATAACTTTGTTTCTTTTCTCTTATTTCTTCTTTTTTTTGTTTTCTTCTTTCTTTTATTCTATTTTTACACATGCATGAGAGTGTGATCACGTATATTAAGTGGTAGACTTTGTAGGGTATCCTCATTATTTTCAGAAAATATGGCCGAAGAAGATAATCAATCACTTCA
>NW_011501481.1:37828-41485 GCF_000495115.2 Populus euphratica
GAGACCACATGAATCTCACAAGAACAAGTGCACCATCGTGTATAATTTTTTTTTTGATGCATTTCACTTTAAATTTAAGCGAGGCATTATTTAACTTTTTCCTTCTTTTCATGGCTTAGATTTAGAAAATCCATACTTGCATTTAAGAAAATTTGAGAAGGTCTAGAACACCTATAATGACTTAAATTATAGCATGAATACCACCAGATTAAAGCTTTTTCCTTTTCATTAAAAGATAAAGTTAAAACATGGCTACAAAATTTGAGAGCAGGATTCATTCCTACTTGAGATGAAATGCAACAACAGTTTTTAAAGAAGTTTTTCCCATCTCATAGAACAAACTCTTTCAAAAGACAAATCACCACTTTCACTAAAAAACTAGGAGAAACATTTTATCAATATTGGGATAGGTATCAAGACTTGTTTAATACTTGCCCTCATCATGGTTTTGAGATATGGAGATTGGTTTCATATTTTTATGAAGGCTTAACCCCTAAAGATAGGCAAATCGTTGAATTGATGTGCACTAGAACCTTTGAAGATAAAGACCCTAATAAAGCAATGAAGTACTTAGACTTGCTAGCTAAAAATGATCAAAATTGGGACACTATAGGCACGTAAGAGATTCTAAGTAAAATTCAACTTCATACATCTAGTGGAAGTATGTACAACCTTAGGGAAGATCATGACCTCCAAGCCAAGTTTGCATCTTTAGCTAAAAAAGTCGAGGCACTAGAATTGAAAAAGAGTGGTCAATTAAAATCTGTTGAAAACATTGTGTGTCAAATATATGAAACAAATGAACACTCAACCAACAATTGTCCAACCTTGCCTTCTTTTAAAGAATGTCTACATGAACAAGCCCATGCTTTAAACAGTTTTCAAAGGGCCAACCACAACCCATACTCCCAAACATACAACCCTGGTTGGAGAAATCACCCAAATTTCAGTTGGAAGAGTGAGAACAACAATGCACAAACTTCACAACCACCGTTTCAAGCACACCATAATTTCCAAAATTATCATGGATATGCACCTCCTTATGCTCCACCTCATAGAGGAAATCTTGAGGAAACATTACAGACATTCATTGAAAAGCAAGAGACAATCAATACTCAACTTGCTTAAAACATGACAGATTTTAAAGATACTCTTGCACTTATATAAATTCTATAAGTTGGAAACCAAAAATACAATAGTTTGTTCTTTTAGGAATCCCATTTTTCTACATTAAAATTCTTTATCATTAAACCATTTTGTACGCCATTTCATTATTTAATATGCATGATTTAATCCAACATTCTCACATGAAAAAAAGACATATCATTGCCTTGGACTAATAATCTTGATTAAGTAACAAATTATGTTATATGCATTGAAATCTATCAATTAATTTAACATTCTAACAATTTAGTTCATGCTCTTATAGCTATATAAATCAAATTCATATAACAATGGCCTTCGCTCCTACGACCAACTCATCAGTTACATGTTTGAATAACTCTCGTTCTTGAGACCAGCTTATCCATGTATATATATTTACAGCCCTTGCTCCTACAGTCGACTTATTCTAATAATAGCCCCCACTTTTATGGCTAGCTTATCATAACAATAGCCCATGCTTTTATGGTCCACTTATCATGGATTATATAAAATAAAATAGCCCTTGCTCTTGTGACCTGCTTATATCATATATTATATAAAAGTAGTACCCGCTCATATGATCAACTTATATCTTACCAAACTATTTATTTGTTTATTTGCTTTTTCATTTTTAAGATCCTTTTGATAACTAACTTAATTCTCAAATAATAATTAACATCAAAATGAAAAGATGAGATGATGAACACTTACCTGCTTCTCCATTAGGTAGGTGTTCATCACCTCATTTTCCTTGTAGGTTTAACTTTGCCCATCTGTGGTCTCACTCTCAAAATCTCACTTGTATCAATAAGATACCTTTCAATGATAATTCATTTCTTTCTAGTAGGTTTAACTTCTTTTCACTAAATAATATTCCTTATCTTTTATCTTTAAACTTTAACATCAAATTTTTACATATTCATTGAACATACACATGTAAATCAAAATCTTATTCTTCGCAAGCATGCATCTCAAGCACTCATTTATACTTTAACACCTAAAGAGTGAAATCACAAGTTACCTATTTGGTATATACACACACATATGCACATAGCCATTCATATTAATATTTTTCCACCCATATGAATAGTCATCCCTCTCTATTTATCTAATTTCAACTCATTGTATTTATAAACCCTTTTTATAATATACTAACAATTCTTCGATTCCTACTAACAAGTTCAAAAATCATTTCCATATATTATCTATTCCCTTCACACATGAACTCATTCAATTCTTACGATTATCCAATCAATTAACTAAACCTCTTTTAAAGTTCTTAGTCCAAGAACATTGGAAACTCAACTTCAATTAAACACAATAATTAGATAGATTTATTTCAAAGCACCATTAATTTGGTTTTCCATCCTTTTCTATTTTCCTTAAATGTGGTTGGCCATTAATGCTCGCAAAACACCAAACTTTCTTTGTCAAGTATGCAACATTTAAAGTACTTCCTATTCTATTACAAGAACATCACACTATCACAATTTTTCATTTTCCTAATTTTCTCATCTAAGAACCCTAGTTTAAAATTTAGGAATTTTGCATAAATTTCATTAATCCTTACTTAGATTTGTACAAACAAGTTTATAACATCTTATGTGACAATAATATGAACTATGAATGCTAACTAGTCAAAGTTTTCAGCTCCTCATTTCTTTTGTTCATCTTTTCCATGAGCTTTCTCTCTTTATTCCTTTCTCTCAATTTTTCTCTTAAATCTTGTGTTGATTGTGTTTAAACCCTCGATCCCTCACTACCTTGCCTAATTTTTTTGTTTCTCTTAAGGAGTTTTAATGGTAGATGTTCTCATAATTTTTATTTTACTTGGTTCCTTCCCTTTTTTCATTTTTCTCTAGCAATTACAGGAGAAGAAGATTGAGCAATATGTCAAAAGATTTCTTATAAAATTTCATCTCGATCAGACAGTTGGATTGAGAATTATGCTGGTAGAGTAAAACTAATCAATATGTGATATTACACTAAAAAAACCAAGTTTTCTTATTTCATCCTTCCATAGAATTTACTAATTATTCCACTAAATACTCATGATCATTTTCTTATTCCAATATTTTTTTTTTACCATTTAGTTTGTTTACAGGCTTATTACCATTTCATAGTACCATTATTGATTTTTCAACCGAAGTTTACACCAATGCTTTTTCATGTCATTCTTTCTTTCTTTTTTCTTACCTATTTATCACATATGTAAAACCATTTTCATTTTATTTACTCATTTTATACTTATTTTATTTTCAAATTTTTGTGGGTTTACAATTTTGTCACATTAATACTCATTTAAACTAGTTAAAACAACTTCAACTTATTCTTAAAATTTTACCTAGGATTTTACACAAACTATTAAAAGAATTCATTCCTAATCATAAGAATTTTCCCTTTGAATTTATTATTTTTTAGTGAAAGTACTTTATTTAACTTGAGTTAACAAAATTTCAAGCCGAGATTTACAATATGTATGTTACTGATGGAATAAACTAATAGTAAATCCAT
>NW_011500000.1:0-22597 GCF_000495115.2 Populus euphratica
AATTTGATATCTATAACTCTAGATATGACCCAATTACCGAATAGTGTTCCAGTTTCGATTGCACCGACATCTCTTTTCTAAGTTTGGTCATCTCTTTGTCCTTTTAATTTCAGTTCTTAAACTCATTAATCAATCTTTTCATTTATGTGATAGGCTTGCATTTAAAATGAACATTTACTATAAATTAAATGTATCTTATATTATTAGATATGTTAGTATAAAACATGCTTTAGTTAAGGAGTTATTGATACTTTAAATGCAAAATGATGATATAAAAGCTTCATAAAAATGCATTTTTAAGTACTAATCACTTGTATTATTAGATATGTTACTATAAAACATGCTTTAGTTAGGAAGTTATTGATATTTCAAGTGCAAAATAATGATATAAAACCTTGATAAAAATGCACTTTTAAGTACTAATCACATAACAACAAATCAAATCTTTCTTAATAAACCTCTTGACGACCTCTTATGTCACAATCGAGTAAAAGGTAACCTCTATCCAATCCTATGCCCATTGCTAGCCATTGGATTGATTAGTCATATGACATCCAATCCTCATTTATAAAAAAGCCAAGGCAAAGTCATATTAAACATCAATGCCAAAGGTGGATTTATCTTGTCACTATGTATCTAACATTTGTGACATTTTTTGGCATAGTCTACACAATCCCTCTATATTATCAACTAAAAGTACCTAGATCTCTGCATTTTTTTTTTGCCATCATATACCTGTTAACATGAGCGGCACAGATTCCCTCGTGAATTTCCTATAATGCTTGTATGGAGTCCCTTTCATTTAGGATATTTCTATCCAAGAAATAATTCATGACCATTCTCCTCAAGGTTTTATCCGCCTTAGAAGCATCTAAAGGATATTCTTGGTATTGGATAAGCCTCTTGACATCACTATACCATGGTTTTCCATTTTGTGACTCTTTAAGTGAATATCAATGAGCTTGAAGATTTTTTATTTTGATGCTTATTGGTTGGATTCTACTTCCAATATTGATTTATATCATTGAAGTTAGGGTTTCCAAAACATCAGTAAATTGATTCTTATCTCTACTTATATGAGTGAATTTTATCTTTTTAAACTCATTAAATAACTTTAAGAGATAATTCTAATACAACTTCAACTTGTCATCTTTGGTTTGTCATTCTCCCTTTACTTGGCGAATAATTAGCAAATAAACATCAAGTTTACCAACTTTTAACTCCAAAACAACTTCTAGACCGATAATATAGGTTTTATACTTGGAAATATTATTGGTGCATTCAAATTACAACCTTACTGAAACAAGGTACTGTTTCTTTTATAAGGAAATTATCACTACTCCAACCTCATTTCCCGATACATTCACTTTTCCATCAACATACATGGTCTACCAGTCGTTTATCTCATTATCATCTTCAACTATTAGCACATCCTCATCAGGAAGGCTAAAATTTAGTGGCTTGTAATCTTTGACAGCATGATCTGCTAGATGGTCAATAATCACGCTTCCTTTTACAACCTTCCATACCATATAAACAATGTTATATTCTACTAATAACACTTGCCATCTTTCTATTTGGCTCGAAAAGAAAGGTTTTTCACATATATATTTAAGCAGATCTAGTTTTAGGATTAACTAGGTCATATAGTACAACATTTACTACCTGATTTTTTTACACCCCAAACCAAGGCACAACATAGCCTTTCAATAGCAGTATACACATTAACTAGGTCGTATAGCACAACATAGCCTTTCAATAGCAGTATACCAGAATTCATAATCATTGAACTTTTTGCTCAAATAACAGACAACTTGTTCTTTCCTTTCTGACTCAACATATTAGCCCAACATGCATCTCATGGTTTTTGTCACCATCAAATATAGGATCAAGGGTATTTCATGTAGAGGAAGCACTATCAATAACGGGTTTTACAAATACCTTTTGATTTTGTCAAACGCTTATTAGCAATCACTATTCTATACACAGAATTTTTCTTTTCTGAGCAAACTGAAAATCAGCTTGCATGTTATCGTGAGTTGAGATTTAAACCAGGGTATATAGTTCAAATGCCCAAGAAAACTTCTTTCTTCTTTCTCCATCTTAGGTGCTGACATATCCCAAATCGCCTTTACTTTATTAGGATCAATTTCTATTCCTCAATTGCGTACTATAAAACCCAACAGTTTTTCAATCTTTACCCCAAAAGAGCATTTTATGGGATTCAATCTTAATTGGAATTTTCAAAGCCTTTTGAACAATTTCCTCAATACTTGCTTGTGATCTTCTTCTTTCTTTGATTTGGAAAGTATATCATTCATATAAACTTCCAATTCTCAATATATCATGTCATGGAACAAATTAACCATTGCTCTTTGATACGTGGTGCTGACATTCCTCAATCCAACAACTTTTACCTTCTTTTCATGGCTTAGAATTGGAAAATCCATACTTGCATTTAAGAGAATTTGAGGAGGTTTGCAACACGTACAATAATTTAAATTGTAGCATGAACACCATCAGATTAAAGCTTTTTCCTTTTTCATTAAAAGATAAAGCTAAAACATGGCTACAAAATTTAAGACCAGGATCCATTCGTGCTTGGGATGAAATGCAACAACAGTTTTTAAAGAAGTTTTTCCCATCTCATAGAACAAACTCTTTCAAGAGACAAATCACCACTTTCACTCAAAAACCAGGAGAAACATTTTACCAATGTTGGGATAGGTATCGAGACATGCTTAGTACTTGCCCTTATCATGGTTTTGAAACATGGAGATTGGTTTCACATTTCTATGAAGGGTTAACACCTAAAGATAGGCAAATGGTTGAATTGATGTGCAATGGAACTTTTGAAGATAAAGACCCTGATGAAGCAATGGAGTACTTAGACTTGTTAGCTGAAAATGCTCAAAATTGGGACACCGCGGGTACATATGAGGCACCGAGTAAAACTCAACCTCATACATCTAGTGGAGGTATGTACAACCTTAGGGAAGATCATGACCTTCAAGCCAAGTTTGCATCTTTAGCTAAAAAAGTCGAGGCACTAGAATTGAAAAAGAGTGGTCAATTAAAATCCGTTGAAAACATTGTGTGTCAAATCTGTGAAACAAATGAACACTCAACCAACGATTGTCCAACCTTGCCTTCTTTTAAGGAATGTCTCCATGAACAAGCCCGTGCTTTAAACAGTTTCGAAACGTCCAATCACAACCCATATTCACAAACATACAATCCTGGTTGGAGAAATCACCTAAATTTCAGTTGGAAGAGTGACAATGCACAAACTTCACCACCACAGTTTCAAGCACACCATAATTTCCAAAATTCTTATGGATATGCGCCTTCTTATGCTCCACCTCTTAGAAGTAATTTTGATGAAACTTTGTATGCATTCATTGAAAAGCAAGAGACAATCAACACTCAACTTGCTCAAAGCATAACAGATTTTAAAGATACTCTTGCAAAATTCACATCTGCTATCAGTTTCCAAGAGAAAGGTAAGTTTCCATCTCAACCACAACAAAATCCTAAGGGGCAATACAATGCAAATGCAAGTAGTTCCAGAAGCCAACACATGGATCAAGTCAAATCAGTCACTACTCTACGCAGCGGTAAGGTTATTGAAAAACCCTCTCTTGAACCTTATGAGAAAGATGATGAGTCAATTTCTAAGGGAAAGGAAGGGGTTGAATCTGAAAATTACAAAGAAACGACTGATTCTCCGCCAGCACTTCCATTTTCTCATGCCATGACCAATCAGGAAGAAATCGAGGATGAAAAAGGCATCGAAAAGGTTGATGCGAATCTTTTATCAAAAGTGACAACAGATTCGACACCCGACATCACACCAATCGATGATTACTTTCCTGATGAATCTCTACTTTCTCTTAATTCAATGCCTTGGTTTGCTAAAAATATCAATTTTCTTGCTTCAGGATTTTTGCCAACTCATTGGAGTATTGAAGACAAAAGAAAATTTTTGATCAATTTTTATTGGGATGACCCTTACTTATTCAATTATTGTCCTGATCAAATATTTCAAAAATGCATTCTCGACAATGAGGTAAGTAATTTCATTAAATTTTGTTACTCTAAGGCATGTGGGGATCATTTCTCATAAAAAAAAAAGGATTGTAGAAATCTTACAAAGTGAATTTTACTGGCCCATCATATTCAAGGAGTCAGATGCATTCCGCAAAAACTGTGAAAATTGTCAGAAGGTGGGATTTATTTCAAAACACAGAGAGTCTATAGATAATCTTCTATTGACTCTTAAGTCTCATCATAGTCGAGATAAGCATCGTGTAATTCATGACTTATGAACCCATTTTCATAAAGAACATACTTGGCTTATGAATCCATTTTCATAAAGAACATACTTGACTTAGTCTTGGGAATTTGACTAAAAAAGACCCTGTTTGCCAGTTTTTAAGAAAACTGGATGGGAAGCCTATCCCCGACCCATTGAGGGCGTTTAAGCTGTTCTTGGACGTCAAACCAAGGGAAGATGTGAGCCACATTCACAACTGTGATTTGAATTTTTTTTTTTGTTTGTAAAAACTTGTATCTTTTGGTTTTATTATTGTGTTTTGTTATTTCTTATTTTTGTTTTAGTGTGTTTCAGGTTTTGTCAGTGTTCGTTATTTCAGGTGATATCTTCTATACTCTATCTTTCTACCTTAGAACATTGAGGACAATGTCTCATTTTGGTTGGGGGGAGAGGGTAGTAGTTGATAAAAAAAAAAATTGTTTTTCATTTCATAAAGCATGTGCATAATTGTTGTTACTAGGATGGCAGAGTGATTAGTACTTAAAAGTGCATTTTTATCATGGTTTTATATCATCATTTTGCACTTGAAGTATCAATAACTCCTTAACCAAAGCATGTTTTATAATAATATATCTAATAATATAAGATAACTTTAATTTGTGGTAAATGTCAATAACTCCTTAACTAAAATATGTTTTATAATAATGTATCTAATAATATAAGATACCTTTAATTTGTGGTAAATGTCTATTTTTAATGCAGGTCTATCACATAAATGAAAGGATTGATTGATGACTTGAAGAACTTAAATTGCATGGATAAAGAGATGGTCAAACTTAGAGAAGAGATGTCGGTGCAATCCAAACCGGAACACTGTTTGGTAAATGGGTCATATCTGGAGCTATATATCTCAGATTTAGGTCCAATTTATATGGATGGAAAGGTAAGACATAGGCCTACAACTTTCATATGGAGCCCAAGATCTAAAAAAGCCATTATCAAGTCCAAATTGTAGCAACAACAAAGAAGCCCGAATCTGTCTTCCAGCCCGAGCACTGTTTGGTATTTTGGCCATACATGGAGTTCTAGAAGTCCAAATGAGCTGCAGTTTTTACACAAGAAAGCTGAGACAATTGCCTACAACTTTCATGTTTGCACCTGGCTCCAGTTTTGACGTTATCAATGATGTTTTGGGCAGACAAGAGAAGATAAGGATTGTCACCAAGTCAAAAGTTGGCCACCCACTTATCAATTAGTCATCAAATCAATAGTTCCCACTTTTGGCCTATAAAAGGAGGCATTTGCCATGCATTTAGGCATCTTGGTTTCCAGATCAAGATCATGCTCTTCCTTTCTCTCTTTGTATTTTTTATGCTTTGTTTTCATTAATATTAAGTTTATGCCTTTGATTTCATTTCCTTTACTTAGTTAACTTTTATGTTCTTATTTTCTTTTTCTATTTTGCTTTCTTTCATTATGTCTAGCTAAGTTAGTTATGTCAAGGTGAAAAGGTCACACTAATGGTGTAAGAATAAGTATAATGTAAACTTAATATGGACTTTAATGTTTGATACTAACATGTTTTATATTTGTTATCTTGTTCACTCTTTAATACTTTGCTTGTTAAATGACTAATCTTGATTTATGTTGTATAACACTTGGTACAACAAATGCTTGGCACTTTCATAGCCCATAATGTATGGTATAACCGACACTTGAGCTATGAAAGGAACTTGATTTGTTGTTAACAGAAGTTATAATCATGAATGCTTGACGAGATTTACAAGTACTAGCATTAATCGAATAAGATGACTAATGTAATCATGCTAACAATATATAATCTAATTGGAACCTCCTTTGTGTGTGGTTTCCAATTCAATAATAAGAGTTTATACTATACTTGTTTCATATACCATTAGTGGAACCTCTAACCTTGACATTTGTTATTATTATTGTTTAATCCTTACATTAATTTTCCATCTCCAAGTTCTCATCATCTTCTTCTTCTTCTTCTCTTTCTTTATTATTATTATTACTACTACTACTACTACTATTACTACTACTACTAATACTATTATTATTATTATTATTATTATTATTATTATTATTATTATTATTATTATTATTATAGTTGTTGTTGTTATTGTTATTGTTGTTGTTATTGCTATTATTGTTGCTTATAATTATTGTCTATAATTTGTACAATTAACCTCCCTGTGGTTCGACCCCGGTCTTGCCGGGTTATTTATTACTTCGACACTCCTGCACTTGGGAGAAGACATCAATCTTTTAGTCGTGTCAAGTTTTTGGCGCCGTTGCCGGGGAGGTAAGTTCTTGTATAAATTATAGTATTTATTTTATTTTCTCTTTTCACTTTTCTTGTATATAACTTTGTTTCTTTTCTTTTGTTTCTTTTTATTTTGTTTTCTTCCTCCTTCTTTTGCTTTCTTCTTCTTCTTTTTTTATTCTATTCCTACACGTGCACGAGAGTGTGGTCACGTACATCAAGTGGTAGACTTTGTAGGATATCCTCATCATTTTCAGAAAATATGGCCGAAGAAGATAATCAATCACTTCATAATGAGAATAATGAGAATAACCGTGCTAGAACACTTAGAGACCACATGAATCCCACAAGAACAAGTGCACCATCATGCATAGTTTTTCCTCCTGATGCATCTCATTTTAATTTTAAACCAGGTATTATTCAACTTTTACCTTCTTTTCATGGTTTGGAATTGGAAAATCCATACTTGCATTTAAGGGAATTTGAGGAGGTCTGCAACACATATAATAATTTAAATTGTAGCATGAACACCATTAGATTAAAGCTTTTTCCTTTTTCATTAAAAGATAAAGCTAAAACATGGCTACAAAATTTAAGACCAGGATCCATTCGTGCTTGGGATGAAATGCAACAACAGTTTTTAAAGAAGTTTTTTCCATCTCATAGAACAAACTCTTTCAAGAGACAAATCACCACTTTCACTCAAAAACCAGGAGAAACATTTTACCAATGTTGGGATAGGTATCGAGACTTGCTTAGTACTTGCCCTCATCATGGTTTTGAAACATGGAGATTGGTTTCACATTTCTATGAAGGGTTAACACCTAAAGATAGGCAAATGGTTGAATTGATGTGCAATGGAACTTTTGAAGATAAAGACCCTGATGAAGCAATGGAGTACTTAGACTTGTTAGCTGAAAATGCTCAAAATTGGGACACCGCGGGTACATATGAGGCACCAAGTAAAACTCAACCTCATACATCTAGTGGAGGTATGTACAACCTTAGGGAAGATCATGACCTTCAAGCCAAGTTTGCATCTTTAGCTAGAAAAGTCGAGGCACTAGAATTAAAAAAAAGTGGTCAATTAAAATCTGTTGAAAACATTGTGTGTCAAATCTGTGAAACAAATGAACACTCAACCAACGATTGTCCAACCTTGCCTTCTTTTAAAGAATGTCTCCATGAACAAGCCCATGCTTTAAACAGTTTTCAAAGGGCCAACCACAACCCATACTCCCAAACATACAATCCTGGTTGGAGAAATCACCCAAATTTCAATTGGAAGAATGAGAACAATAATGCACAAACTTCACAACCACCATTTCAAGCACACCACAATTTCCAAAATTCTCATGGATATGCACCTTCTTATGCTCCACCTCCTAGAAGAAATCTTGAGGAAACATTCCATGCATTCATTGAAAAGCAAGAGACAATTAATACTCAACTTGTTCAAAACATGACAGATTTTAAAGATACTCTTGCTAAATTAACATCTGCTCTTAGTTTCCAAGAGAAAGGTAAGTTTCCATCTCAAACACAACAAAATCCCAAAGGGCAATACAATGCAAATGCAAGTAGTTCCGGAAGCCAACACATGGATCAAGTCAAATCAGTCACTACTCTGCGCAGCGGTAAGGTTATTGAAAAACCCTCTCTTGAACCTTATGAGGAAGATGATGAATCAATCTCTGAGGGTAAGGAAGGGGATGAATCTGAAAATTGCAAAGAAACGACTGATTCACCGCCAGCACTTCCATTTCCTCAACCCATGACCAAACAAAGGAAAGTTAATCATAACTCTGAAATTTTTGAAATTTTCAAACAGGTAAGGATCAATATACCATTGTTGGATGCTATTAAACAGGTTCCTCCCTATGCTAAATTTTTGGAAGATCTATGCACTGTGAAGAGGAAACTGAATGTGAAAAAGAAAGCCTTTCTAGCCGAACAAGTAAGTGCTATTCTTCAGAACAATAATGCTTTGAAATATAAAGACCCTGGTTGTCCTACAATTTCTTGCTTTATTGGAGAGCATAAAATTGAAAGAGCCTTACTTGATCTTGGTGCTAGTGTGAATTTACTTCCATATTCAGTTTTTCAAAGTCTCAATCTAGGTGAGTTAAAACCAACTTCTATATCTCTTTTACTTGCCGATAGATCTGTAAAAGTGCCCAGAGGAATAATTGAAGATGTGTTAGTACAAGTTGATAAATTCATTTATCCTGTGGATTTTATTGTCTTGGACACACAACCTGTTGAAGCATGTAATTCATTTCCTGTTATTTTAGGACGTCCGTTTCTTGCAACCTCTAACGCATTGATTAATTGTAGGAATGGACTGATGAAGCTATCATTTGGAAACATGACATTGGAGATGAATATTTTCAACATTTGCAAGCAACCTGGAGATGATAATGATTTACAAGAAGTAGATCATATTGACGAATTAGTTTATGATCAACTTGAATCTACTTTAAGTAAAAATGAGTTGGATGAATCTGAAGATTTGCAAATGATTTATTCTGAGGAAGAAATCACAGATAACAAACGCACAGAAAATGTTGATGCGAATCTTTTGTCAACAGTGACAACAGATTCGACATCTGACATCACACCAATCGATGATTACTTTCCTAACAAATCCTTACTTTCTCTTAGTTCAATGCCTTGGTATGATAAAAATATTAATTTTCTTGCTTTAGGAGATTGGCCAGCTGATTGGAGTACCCAAGACAAAGAAAAGTTTTTGAACGAAGTGAAGAGCTTTTATTGTGATGACCCTAACTTATTCAAATATTGTCCTGATCAAATATTTCAAAGATTCATTACCGACAATGAGGTAAGTAGTGTCATTAAACTTTGTCATTCTGAAGCATGCGAAAGTTATTTCTCGTCAAAAAAGACAACTGCAAAAATCTTTCAAAATGGAGTTTATTGGCCCACCTTCAAGGACACACATGCATTCTGCAAAACTTGTGAAAATTGTCAAAAAATTGACACTCGTCAAAAAGTTTTGTTTTATGATTCTCAACTCTATGCATTCCCTAAAGAGCTAAGATTAAGATGGACCAATCCTTATGGGGCCTGTGATATTGAGAATTCAATGAATGACAATGATTTTAAGGAAAATGGACATCGTTTGAAAGCTTACTTTGATAATTTTCCTAATGAAAATGAATCAACTGGTTTGAATGATTTTTTAGATAAAGGTTGATTTTTTTTTTCTCACATTGTTTTTGTGTTTCTTTTTGAGTGATTTTTGTTAGTTTCTCTCACCCCAGTCAAGTGGCGGATAACGGTACTCCGTGACTTAAGTCGGTTTTTTTCAGTTTCCCATAATTACTGATATTTGTGTATATATTTGTGCAATTCTTTGAATCTCTCTTCCAATTCTCATTTGATAATGGACACTAGTCTTGAAAAATTGAAAAGGTATTTTCCTGCTCTGCCTCAGAATGCGATTACAAAAATTTACCGTGCTAGATGTGCAAGATTGAGATTGTTAATGAATCATGGAATTCCTGAAGATATTCGCTGGTTGATTGAAGCAAAGGTCTGATTATCAGGTGAGTCCTCTAAATTCATTTCACACATGCCTAGAACAGGTAAAAGCACTTTTGCAAAGAAGCGTCGTGCAAAACGAGTGGATGTCTGTCATCGATGTGCTAGATGGACTTGTAATACACAATGTCGTTCTTTAGGAATGATATCTATAAACCGTGAAGATAAAATACAATTCATTAAGGATGGCCTGAGTAAGGAGTCTTTAGATAATCTTCTATTGACTCTTGAGACGCATCCTAGTGGTGATGTGCATCGTGCAATTCATGATTTATGGCCACTATTTTATAAAGAACATGATCGACTTAGTCTTGGGAATCTGACTAAAAAAGACCATGTTTGCCAGTTTTTAAGAAAACTGGATGGGAAGCCTATCCCCGACCCATAGAAGGCGTTTAAGCCATTCTTGGATGTAAAACCAAAGGAAGATGTGCGCCACAATCACAACTACCTGTACATACACATGTTTTTTTCAAAAGTAAATAAATAAATAAATAAAAAGAGAGAGAGTGTGTGTGAGACTCCAGTTGGCCTACATATAGATGTTATGATTGCCTTTCTACTTTCTCATCTATAAAACCCTCTTTTCCTTCCTTTCATTTCTACTCAACCCATACATTCAACAAATACAGAAGTGTGTAGAAATGGCAAGTTCCTCAAGTCATCAAATAAGAAATATTTGTGTTTTCGGTGGATCTAGTCCTGGGAAAGAAAAGGAGTTTTTAGAATCAGCAAATCATCTTGGTCAGGTGCTAGCTGAGAGAAAGATTCATTTAGTGTATGGGGGAGGCAGTCTTGGGTTAATGGGAGGTGTGTCAATAGCTGCATTTTTAGGAGGTAGTCAAGTTTTAGGAATCGTCCCTGAAGCTTTGGCACAAGGGGACATCATTGGAAAAACAATTGGAGAGGAACTTCAGGTCTCCACAATGTCGGCTCGAATGAATGCAATGTTTAATCATGCTGATGCCTTCATTGCTTTACCAGGTGGTCTAGGCACATTGGAAGAGATCTTTCATATTTCCTCTTGGGCTCAACTGCACATTCACAATTGCACATTCACCATAAACGCACATTCACCATAAACTCATAGGTTTGTTAAATGTTAATGGTTATTATGATAAGTTGTTGTCTTTTCTTGATCATGCTATGGAACAGGAATTTCTAACATCTTCTGCATGACAAATCATAATCTCTGCTACTACTGCTGAACAATTGATTGACCAACTACAATCTTTCATTCCTGTGATTGATCCTTCCATGAGTCGCATAAATTGGTCATCTACGGGAAGCCGTAAAAAGCTTAGATTGGATTTGAGCCTTCATTTGTGAATTTTTGTGTCTTTTGGTTTTATTATTGTGTTTTGTTATTTCTTATTTTTGTTTTAGTGTGTTTCAGGTTTTGTTAGTGTTCGTTATTTCAGGTGATATCTTCTATACTCTATCTTTCTACCTTAGAACATTGAGGACAATGTCTCGTTTTGGTTGGGTGGAGAGGGTAGTAGTTGATAAAAAAAAAATTGTTTTTCATTTCATAAATCATGTGTATAATTGTTGTTACTAGGATGACAGAGTAAAGGAGTTCTTTTGTTAAAGTGACTCTTGAGACGCATCTTAGTAACCATTCTTAACAAGGTCTATTATAATACTTCCTGAAATATTCAGGTTTACAAACTCTCGTATTGTTACCACTTAATTCTGCTCATATACTTATTTAACATGTATTCTTAAACCTTAATTTACACACACACACTTTAACATATGATTGTGGGTTGCATATTGGATTATTACATTATTTATGTTCTTTTGTTAAAGGTAACAACTAAGGGAAAGGAATTGTATATAATTAAAAAAAAAGAAAAACATAAAAAAAGAGAAAAAAAAAGAAAAAAAAAGAAAAAAAATGATGATAATAAAAATGTAGATAAGTTTGGTTTCGTAGCCTCCCTAACCTAAGCAATTAAGCCCGAAGGGGTGTTTTAACACCTAATACCCTAAAGACAACTGACTTGGGAGCTATTGGCCCAACGCTTGTTACATGGGTTGAGGGGAAAAGCTTAAGGGAATCAAACATTGCACTATCTACATATCAGTATCTGCGACCCGAGTTACTAAGCTCGTAGGGGTGTCTTAACACCTAATGCCCTAAGACCAACTGGTCTGGGAGTCATTCGCTGAAAGCTCGTTACATGGGTTAAAGATGAATGATGTTTTTAAATTATATGTATATAGATTTTTTTTAAAAAAAAGAAGAAAAAACGAAAAAAAAAAGACAAAAATAGTAATCCCAACCCAAGGAAGTTAACCTTAAACATTAGAACAAAAATTTTGTTTTCTTCCAAGAAAAGCCCCATAATTATGTGTTGATATATTGAGCACAAAAGAAAGGTTTATTAATATCTTGTTAAGAGGCATTGAGCAGATATATAAATTTAACGAGAGTTTGTTTATCTGGATAGATTAATGGAAGTTAAATGATGAATACCTTGCTTTGTGAAATTTGCAAATTGTTTTAACGCTTTGATTACTAGGGACTAGTAATAAGCTGGTTAAGGGGTGTGATTAGTACTTAAAAGTGCATTTTTATCATGGTTTTATATCATCATTTTGCACTTGAAGTATCAATAACTCCTTAACTAAAGAATGTTTTATAATAATATATCTAATAATATAAGATACTAACATGTTTTACATTTGTTATCTTGTTCACTCTTTAATACTTTGCTTGTTAAATGACTAATCTTGATTTATGTTGTATAACACTTGGTACAACAAATGCTTGGCACTTTCATAGCCCATAATATATGGTATAACCGACACCTGAGCTATGAAAAGAACTTGATTTGTTGTTAACATAAGTTATAATCATGAATGCTTGACGAGATTTACAAGTATTAGCATTAATTGAATAAGATGACTAATGTAATCATGTTAACAATATATAATCTGATTGGAACCTCCTTTGTGTGTGGTTTCCAATTCAATAATAAGAGTTTATACTATACTTGTTTGATATACCATTAGTGGAACCTCTAACCTTGACATTTGTTATTATTATTGTTTAATCCTTACATTAATTTTCCATCTCCAAGTTCTCATCATCTTCTTCTTCTTCTCTTTCTTTATTATTATTATTACTACTACTACTACTACTACTATTATTATTATTATTATTATTATTATTATTATTATTGTTGTTGTTGTTGTTGTTGTTGTTGTTGTTGTTGTTATTGTTATTGTTGTTGTATTATTGTTATTTATAATTTGTACAATTAACCTCCCTGTGGTTCAACCCCGGTCTTGCCGGGTTATTTATTACTTCGACACTCCTGTACTTGGGAGAAGACATCAACCTTTTAGTCGTGTCAAATATGTTGATATATTGAGCACAAAAGAAAGGTTTATTAATATCTTATTTAAGAGGTATTAAGTAGATATATAAATTAATAAGAGTTTGTTTATATGGATAGATTAATGGAAGTTGAATGATGAATACCTTACTTTGTGGAATTTGCAAATTGTTTTTCTATTTTAACATTTTGATTACTAGGGACTAGTAATAAACTGGTTGGGGGATGTGATTAGTACTTAAAAGTGCATTTCTATTAAGGTTTTATATCATCATTTTGCACTTGAAGTATCAATAACTCTTTAACTAAAGTATGTTTTATGCTAACATATCTAATAATATAAGATACCTTTAATTAAATGCAGGCCTATCACATAAATAAAATCATTGATGGGTTTAAGAACTGAAATTAAAAGGACAAAATTATGGCCAAACTTAGAAAAGAGATATCGGTGCAGTCCAAACCAGAACACTATTCGATAATTGGGTCATACCTATTGACATATGCCTACAACTTTCATATAGAGACTAAGCTTTAATAAGACCATTTTCAAGTCCAAATTGTAGCAACAATGAAGAGTCTGAATCTATCCTCCAGCCCGTACATTGTTTAGTGTTTGGCCCATATCTAGAGTTCTAGAAGTCCAAATGACCTTTATTTTTTTTAAAAAAAAACTGAGACAATTTCCTACAACATTCATGTTTTCAAGTTGTTCCAATTCTGATGTTTTGGGTAAACAAGATAAGATAAAGATTGTCACTAAGTCAAGAGTTGGCCACCCACTTATCAAATAGTCATCAAATCAATAGTTTCTAATTTTGACCTATAAAAGGAATCATTTGCCATGTATTTAGGCATCTTAGTCTCCAGATCAAGATCATGTTCTTGCTTTCTCTCTTTGTAGTTTTCTTGTATTTTTAAGTTTTATTTTCATTAATATCTTATTTATGTCTTTCATTTCCTTTCCTTTACTTAGTTAACTTTGATCTTATTTATGTTCTTATTTTTTTATTTTTTTTCTTTCATTATGTTTAGCTAAGTTTATTATGTCAAGGTGAAAAGGTTACACTAATGGTGTAAGAATAAGTATAGTGTAAACTTAAATGGATGTTAATGTTTGATAGTAATATGTTTTGTATTTGTTATCTTATTCATACTTTAATACTTTGTTTGTTAAATGACTAATCTAGAATTTTGTTGTATAACACTTGGTACAACAAATGCTTGACACTTTCATAACCCATACTACATAGTATAACCGACACTTGAGCTATAAAATGAACTTGATTTGTTGTTAATATAAGTTATAATCATGAATGCCTGATGAAATTTATAAATATTAGCATTAATTGAATAAGATAACTAATGTAATCATGTTAACAATTCATAATATGATTAGAACCTCCTTTGTGCATGGTTTCTAATTGAATAATAAAAGTCTATACTATATTTATTTGAGATACCAATAATGAATCCTCTAACTTTGATATTTGTTGTTATCATTGTTTAATCCTTACGTTAATCTTTCATCTCAAAGTTCTCATAAACTTTTTTTTATTACTATTAGCATTATTGCTACTACTACTATTATTATTATTGTTACTATTGTTATTGTTGTATTATTGTTATCTATAATTTTTATAATTAACCTTCTTGTGGTTCGACCCAGGTCTTGTTAGTTTATTTATTACTTCGACACTCTTACACTTGGGAGAAGATATCAATATTTTAATCATGCCACTTCACAACTCATGACGCAACAAAAACCAATTTCATATTTTTAAGTAACAAAACAATGCTATATACATTCTATCCTTAATGTTGTCCTTTTTCTTCTCTTTTATATCTATAATCATGCTGAAATTGTTTTCAATTTTTTTTTATATGCATGACATCAACATTATGGCGGAGAAGATTCATCTTTTAATAACAAAGTTCTTAGAAAATACTTTATTTTACCTAATTGTGGGTCAAATCAAAACTAAAAAACTTTTGTTTACCGAATTGAAAGCTAAACACAATATCACTATACTTTGACACCACGTCATACAATTCTTTATCTAAAAAAAATAGTGGTGCCACATCCCTTTCAACTCTGCTAATAAAAAAGTCTTTTTATTCTTTTCGGACTTGTGATATGTTAGAAAAAACAGCCAGTGACATTAAAAAAAATATATTTTACCATATTTTATTAGTGTGAATGCCTTGTTAATTTCTATATAGTAATGATCTAAATTAAATATTACTAATGGAATGACTAACAAAATTATTCTACTAGTAATTTTATCGGTCATTCTATCAATACAAAAGCCACGTCATTGTATGATTAGGCTTTTTTGAATCCCACTGGAATTTTTCTATCAGCATATTTAGCATATTTACGGACATTATCATTAAGTTAATTCCATCCATAATGCTATCTGTAAAATTTACATGTCATTATAATATTTAAATTTTTTATTCTTTGTTTTCCCGCTATATTTCCATCATTATGTATCAATGAAATTTTTCTATCAGCATTTACCAATGGATATATAAAACGAAAATTTTTTCAGTAAAGTTCATCATAATATACTAATGAAAAAATATCATCATTGTTTTGATTTATACATTACCAGAAATTTGCTAAATAGTAACGGATTTACCAACGGAATATTTTATTTTAATTGTTTGATAGTATTTAAGTTTTATCTATTAAATGCATATCATACTTGATTGATAATTAAAAGTGTACTTTTATCAAGGTTTTATATCATTATTTTGCACTTGAAGTATCAATAACTCCTTAACTAAGGCATGTTTTATAATAATATATCTAATAATATAAGATACCTTTAATTTATGGTAAATGTTCTAGAAGTTGAAATGACGTTTTGGGTAGACAAAAAAAGATAAAGATTGTCACCAAGTCAAGAGTTGACCACCTACTCATCAATTAGTCATCAAGTCAATAGTTCCCAATTTTGGCCTATAAAAGGAGGCATTTGCCATGCATTTAGGCATCTTGGTTTCTAGATCAAGATCATGCTCTTGCTTTCTCCCTTTGTAGTTTTTACAATGTTTATGCTTTGCTTTCATTAATATCAAGTTTATACCTTTCATTTCCTTTCCTTTACTTAATTAACTTTTATCTTATTTATGTTCTTATTTTGTTTATTTATTTTTCTTTTTTTCATTATGTCTAGTTAAGTTTATGATGTCAAGGTGAAAAGGTTACACTAATGGTGTAAGAATAAGTATAGTATAAACTTAATATGAACTTTAATGTTTGATACTAACATGTTTTATATTTGTTATCTTGTTTTCTTTTTAATACTTTGCTTGTTAAATCACTAATCTTGATTTATGTTGTATAACAATTGGTAAAACAAATGCTTGACACTTTCATAGCCCATACTGTATGGTATAACCAATACTTGAGCTATGAAAGGAACTTGATTTGTTGTTAATATAAGTTATAATCATAAATGCTTGATGAAATTTACAAGTATTAGCATTAATTGAATAAGATGACTAATGTAATCATGTTAATAATCTATAATCTGATTGAAACCTTCTTTGTGTGTGGTTTCCAATTGAATAATAAGAGTTTATACTATACTTGTTTGACATACTATTAGTGGATCCTCTAACCTTGACATTGTTTGTTATCATTGTTTAATCCTTACGTTAATTTTCCATCTCAAAACCAACTTTTCTTCTTCTTCTTCTTCTTTTTCTTTTTCTTTATTATTGTTAGTACTACTACTACTACTACTACTACTAGTATTATTAGTATTATTATTGCTACTATTATTGTTGTTGTTGTTATTGTTACTATTGTTGTAGTTTATAATTATTATTTATAATTTGTATAATTAATCTCTCTATGATTCGACCCTAGTCTTGTAGAGTTATTTATTATTTCGACACTCCAGCACTTTAGAGAAGACAATAATCTTTTGGTCATGTCAATACTCTTGAAGGGTTTTTTTTTTCATTATTTATGTCTTTTAATTATTTTTTTAATTCCATTTGAACTTGTAAGTTCTATATTATATTTGATGTGATATCCTATCAGTTTATAAAATTAAACTAAGTTTTTTTATTGTTTTCGCTGCATACATTAATTTTTTAGGAACTGAACCTATTTTTGGTGAAAATACTTTTTTCCTCTGACAAGTTTTTTTTTTTTAATTTTTGGGTGCAATCGCTTTTAAGGAAATTAATATTGCTTTTGATCTTTTTATAATTTTTGGAGGTACACACTGCTGTTCATTCTTTTGGGTGAAGGCAAGGAAGCTATACAAAAAGTATGGTTGCCATACAAAAGAAAAAAAAACGAAAGCCAGGAAAGTCCCCAAAACAGAATACCTACTCAAAATGAACTTTATATATTAATTAATAAAAAAATTAATTAAGTTCGATCACACTCAAATTTATTTTATGGTATGGAATATCAAATACTAGGTCCAAATAATTTGCGCCATAGCTGGGCATCATGCCTCACAACGCATGAAAATTTAAAAGGCAAAAAAGAGCGCACTCAACAACCTTATTTAGTGGCAGTATGAGTGACAAGGAAGCGCAGCAGCTGGTCATTTACTTGAAGAGCTCGTATGGAATGTCCTCATCATGGCAGCAAAGGAAAGAGGAGAATTTCTCCATGGTGTGGTTGCACTCTGGGCATTTCATGGTCTCAGGGATCCTACCCGTAGTCATTGGGAAATCGAAGCGGCAGCAAGGACGAGCAGTGTCGTGGATAATGCCTTGGTGATCACGGAAGGCCAAATCAAAGCCCTTGACAGGCACTAGTTCCTTCCACAAGTCATACTCAAGCAATGTTTGCAAAACTGAAGTCCTGTGACCAGTGGCCACAACATTAGACCCATTGCTAAGCACAGCCCATCCACCTTCTCTGTCGTAGCTAAGCAACTTCTTGATTTCTTGCATCATAGGATCATGGTCATCAAGCTTGCCTAACTGTATCCTGGAGTACAGCATGCTCTCTAGCCTGGTCCAAAAGAACCATATCATGGTAAGGTCTGGCCAGACGGAACTGAGCTTCTCCGCGGTGATTGTCGCTATGACTCGCCGGATTTTCTCCCTTTTGCTGCTCTTCCCCACATAAACCATCTCCAGGGGAATGCGGGCTGCCAGCGCCACAGTACGTGCGGTGTTTGTGAACTTCCTCATCCATTCATCGTCGTCTCCTCCATACAGGAAAATGTACTTTCCTTCCTTGATCTGATGATCAAAAAATATTGAAGCAAATGTCAACACGATTACACACACACACACACGTATAATGTATGTATATTTGGATTGATTCTATAATGAATTTACCCAATTAAGAATCACTGGGTCAATGCCATCCACTAGAAGCTCAAGCCTCCATGTCTCATCCTTCCAGAGAGATTCCTCTCTAAAGCTAGTGAAAGGGAAGGCATTGCTTCCCCAAATCCACATCATGTGGAGTGCATTTGGGCAGACCACCTTGCCTTGAGGGTCAAGCACCACAAGAATAGGTTTGTTCCGCAAGTGCCACACCTCCTTGATGAACCTAATGACTGCCTTCTCAATCAGTAAAGGGTGGTACACTGTGAACCATGGCATTGAAGACTGCATGCTTTCAAATATTTCCTTCATTGGATCACTCCACTGGACTGAACGGTCCACAATTGGGACCCAAACCACCTCATACTGACTATCCAGCCTAGGTCCGTGATGCCTGGATTCATTGTATATCTGTTCAAGAATTGAAAGCTCATCGGTTGACATTTCGAGGCCAGAAATGAGCAGTAGCACATTTTTCCGTCTTAGCACATCAAGATGGACCTGTTAAATTCAAAAGGAAGTATGAGAAAGGTTTTACAATACATTGATAACATAAATAGAAGAAATGGTAGAAGAGCGAACTCTTTTCTTGGAAGAACCATCTATAAGTGGCTGGATATCATCCTTGGCATAAATCAGGGCCTTTAGGACCTTCATGTTGTCAATGTGGATCGTTTCAAAGAGATTCTTTAGCATTTGAAAGGATTCAACATTCCTCTTTTCATCTGCATCAATCACCATTGGTTTTATAAGCTTTCTCGATCCATCTTCCTACAATAATTTCCTGTTTTCTTGCTACCTATCCAACACATGATAGCATAATAAAAACGTTGCTGAGGTGCAGACCTATGTATTGGTAGCAAGTATCCAATTGCTTCCTGAGATGGTCAAGTATGTTGCTGAGTTTGTGAGCCAAGGTGGATAGCTCCCATGCGTCAGTGGTTGATATAGAAAACCTGGAATAAGTGAAGGAGAATGTTACAAGGAATACACGCATCATGTAATATATGGCTCAATTAATTAAAGATGGTGGACTAGAAAAGCATACTCGTGTCCCATGGTAGTGAGGCTAGTAATCTGAGCCGCACAAGCCACAACACTTCTTATGGTCCAGTAGACAGCAGTAGGGATATGGGCCATGGCTGTGGACAATGCTGGTACTTCATTAGAAATGTAAGCTGGCGGTAGGTCCTTGAACTCAACGACGCACCTAGCTACGTCCATCATGACCTTGATCAGATTGTTAATGGCATCGAAGCGAGGCTTCAAGGGCCCTGAGTGTTCCATGATGCTGGGCAGTTGCTTGAGGATTGCCATGGATTTGGCAAGTTGGTTTGATGAGGAAATCTGGGCAAGCAGCCAGAACTCTCCATAATTCAAAGAAAAAGCTGCCAAGGTGAGCACAAGCTTGGCATCCCAGGAATAGCTTGTTAGCATGTTGAAAAGTGAGACAGTTGTTGCGTGGGCATCTGTCCCACCCAGTGCCTTGTAGGCAATCTGCATCAAAATTAAAACCGCGAAATTTAAAAATTTGTCATCGATTCTTTAGGTGAATGCCCATATATCATATATTAGAATTTGAAGACATTGTATAACCTCGCTGGAAATTCTATCTATAGTATACGACAGTGCATCGAGCATTGAAACGAAATTGACATGGTATGTCTTGTCCTCCATTTCAGCCTGGCCTGGGAAGTCTGCGTTATCATAAGTGATCAGGAACATAAAAAGAACAAAAAATAATTGAGTTAAGTTGATATACAGATTAATTTCCAACGATGAGTTTTAGTAGTATACCGTCAGAGAGGAGTCCATTTGCAGGGTGGCACGTTTGAGGATGTCTTCTACAAGGAGGAGAAGAGGATTGACATCAACCTCTCGGCCATCAGGAGCGTGAGTTCCTACAATTTGTTTCATCATCACATTGTCATCAGACATTGTTAGCATGCTGCCGCGGTCACTCTTGATCAGTTGCTGGCTCGCATTAAAACCTTGGGCAGGGTGCCTGAGGGGAATGCCTGATGCCATTTTGATCAGCAATGGATTCTTTGGGTTATGGGGAAGAAGTGGAGAAGATTCTTTGGGTTGTGTGTCTTTGTTCCATATTTGTCATGCCTATTTATAATATTAGAAATTGAATCAAGCTCACTTGAATCAGCTTCCTTACTTCCATCGTAATCAAAATATTGGGGACGCTAAAGAGAAGGCTATACTTTTGCGGTCCCTACGTCTAACCTTCTTCTTTATCACTTTATAAAACATGGATTTTACCCTACAAGTCAGATATTGTCTGGAACAATTCCAAACTGCCTTTTCATAATAACTCCCTTTTCTAGCTTTTTGTATTCTGGACATCTACATTTCTACTCTTTTAATTCTCTCCTCACCTCACTTGGGATTTGCCAATAGAAGAAACGAAATGAAAATAGAAAAAGTTGAAGATATTTTAATTTTACTTCGGTATTTTTTTTAATATGAAAGAGAAGAAAAAAGAGAAAGTTAAACAAACTCTTTTTTTTTTTTAATGAGAATTTGTGACATGGGATATGTTGATGAATTGTCATATTAGCTGATAGGACTAGTATGTAATATATAGAAAGCCACTAGTTAATAGTTATAGCTTGAATTTCATAAAATTTCTCCATAAAAAACTAATCATTATAATAGTTTTTTTTTGTTTTTTTTAATTTGATGTTACAACAATTAAATTTTATTTATTTATTTATTCTTTTAATTTAATCTTTCAATATTAAACTGTTTTGAAAAACATTTTTTGTAATTTTTATGATTTTTTTTTGGGTGGGTTATTTAATAGTCTTATAGATTTAATTTTTTTTTATTTCAATCTTCAATACTAGATTTGTTGGAAGTGGGACTTTATATTTTTTTTTATGAATTTATCTCGATTTCATGACCTGAATTGTTGATTTAATGAGTTGACTTGATTTGTTTTCTTTTTTTTTTGTAATTATTTTTTTAATTTTATCATTTTACATTGGATTAGTTGGAAATTGAATTCCATATTTTTTTAAAAATATTTTATAAGATTATTCAAATCTCATGACCCTGGTTACATGTTTGGTAAATTGATTTAAGTTAACTTTATTTATTTTTTAGGTCTTTTTAATTAATTTTTTAATCATGCTTTGTAATTTTGACAAATTAACCCTGATTGACTCTATTCATTTCTTTTGGTAGTTTTTTAATTGAATATATATATATATTCAATTTCACCATCTAACAACTCTTGTTTTTTTATTTATTTATTTTTCAATTTCATATTTCAATAAGCTATATTGGAATTTAGCTTCGAAAATTCTTTTCTAATTTGCTTTATTTAGAGTTATCTGATTATGCATCAAAAGTATCATTAAGTTTCTTATTTTATATATGTATTTATTATTTTTATTTTTATGTTTAATAATAATTGATTTTCTTTTTAGTAATGAGGTTTCTTTTAATATTTTGATAGGTTTTTGAAGTTTAAATGAATTACTTAAGATTCCAATGTTAACCTTAACCCAAATAATAGGTATATTTGTATCCTCATATGATGTTTAAATTTAGCCCTAAATTAGCCTCTTAACACGACCAAAAGATTGATATCTTCTCCTGACACGACTAAAAGGTTTATGTCTTCTCCCAAGTGCAGGAGTGTCGAAGTAATAAATAACCCGGCAAGACCGGGGTCGAACCACAGGGAGGTTAATTGTAAAAATTATAAACAACAATTATAAACAACAACAATAATAATAGAAGCAATAATAATACTAATAATAATAATAATAATAATAATAATAATAA
>NW_011500000.1:22678-24227 GCF_000495115.2 Populus euphratica
TAGTAGTAGTAGTAGTAGTAGTAGTAGTAGTAGTAGTAGTAGTAGTAGTAGTAGTAGTAATAATAATAAAGAAAGAGAAGAAGAAGAAGATCATAAAAAGCGGTCAAGCACAATCCAAACCGGAACACTGTTCGGTAATTGGGTCATATATGAAGCTACAGCTCTCAGATTTAGGTCCAATTTATATGGATGGAAAGGTAAGACATAGGCCTACAACTTTCATATGGAGCCCAAGATCTAAAAAGGCCATTATCAAGTCCAAACTTGCATTTGCATTGTATTGCCCTTTGGGATTTTGTTGTGTTTGAGATGGAAACTTACCTTTCTCTTATCAAGTCCAAATTGTAGCAACAACAAAGAAGCCCGAATCTGTCTTCCAGCCCGAGCACTGTTCGGTATTTTGGCCATATTGGGAGTTCTAGAAGTCCAAATGAGCTGAAGTTTTTACATAAGAATGCTAAGACAATTACCTACAACTTTCATGTTTACAACTGGCTCCAATTTTAACGTTATCAATGACGTTTTGGGCAGACAAGAGAAGATAAGTATTGTCACCAAGTCAAAAGTTGGTCCCAATTTTAACGTTATCAATGACGTTTTGGGCAGACAAGAGAAGATAAGTATTGTCACCAAGTCAAAAGTTGGCCACCCACTTATCAATTAGTCATCAAATCAATAGTTTCCAATTTTGGCTTATAAAAGGAGGTATTTGCCATGCATTTAGGCATCTTCGTGTTCAGATCAAGATCATGCTCTTCCCTTCTCTCTTTGTATTTTTTATGCATTGTCTTTAAGTTTATGCCTTTCATTTCCTTTCCTTTACTTAGTTAACTTTTATGTTCTTATTTTGTTTATCTATTTTGCTTTCTTTCATTATGTCTAGCTAAGTTAATTATGTCAAGGTGAAAAGGTTACACTAATGGTGGAAGAATAAGTATAGTGTAAACTTAATATGGACCTTAATGTTTGATACTAACATGTTTTATATTTGTTATCTTGTTCGCTCTTTAATACTTTGCTTGTTAAATGACTAATCTTGATTTATGTTGTATAACACTTGGTACAACAAATGCTTGGCGCTTTCATAGCTCATAATGTATGGTATAACCGACAGCTGAGCTATGAAAGGAACTTGATTTGTTGTTAACATAAGTTATAATCATGAATGCTTGACGAGATTTACAAGTATTAGCATTAATTGAATAAGATGACTAAGGTAATCATGTTAACAATATTTAATCTGATTGGAACCCTTTCATAGCCCATAATGTATGGTATAACCGACAGCTGAGCTATGAAAGGAAGCTTGTTAAATGACTAATCTTGATTTATGTTGTATAACAAGCAAAGTATTAAAGAGCGGACAAGATAACAAATATAAAACATTCAATAACAAGAGTTTATACTATACTTGTTTGATATCCCATTAGTGGAACCTCTAACCTTGACATTTGTTATTATTATTGTTTAATCCTTCCAAGTTCTCATCATCTCCAAGTTCTCATCATCATCTTCTTCTTCTCTTTCTTTATTATTATTATTAATATTA
>NW_011500000.1:24393-53642 GCF_000495115.2 Populus euphratica
TTGTTATTGTTGTTGTTGTTGTTATTATTGTTGTTGTTGTTGTATAATTGTTATTTATAATTTGTACAATTAACCTCCCTGTGGTTCGACCCCGGTCTTGCCGGGTTATTTATTACTTCGACACTCCTGCACTTGGGAGAAGACATAAACCTTTTAGTCATGTCAAGTTTTTGGCGCCGTTGCCGGGGAGGTAAGTTCTTGTATAAATTATAGTATTTATTTTATTTTCTCTTTTCACTTTTCTTGTATATAACTTTGTTTCTTTTCTCGTGTTTCTTCTTCTTTTGCTTTCTTCTTTTTTTTTTATTTTATTTTATTCCTACACGTGCATGAGAGTGTGGTCACGTACATCAAGTGGTAGACTTTGTAGGGTATCCTCATCATTTTCAGAAAATATGGCCGAAGAAGATAATCAATCACTTCAAAATGAGAATAATGAGAATAACCGTGCTAGAACACTTAGAGACCACATGAATCCCACAAGAACAAGTGCACCATCATGCATAGTTTTTCCTCCCGATGCATCTCATTTTAATTTTAAACCAGGTATTATTCAACTTTTACCTTCTTTTCATGGCTTAGAATTGGAAAATCCATACTTGCATTTAAGAGAATTTGAGGAGGTCTGCAACACATATAATTTGAACTTGCAAATGGCCTTTTTAGATCTTGGGCTCCATATGAAAGTTGTAGGTATATGTCTTACCTTTCCATCCATATAAATTGGACCTAAATCTGAGATCTGTAGCTCCAGATATGACCCAATTACTGAACAGTGTTCCAATTTGGATTGCACTGACATCTCTTTTCTATGTTTGACCATCTCTTTGTCTTTGCAATTTAAGTTCTTAAAGTCATCAATCAATATTTTCATTTATGTGATAGACCTGCATTTAAAATGAACATTTACCATAAATTAAAGGTATCTTATATTTTTAGATATATTATTATAAAACATGCTTTAGTTAAGGAGTTATTGATACTTTAAGTGCAAAATGATGATATAAAACCATGATAAAAATGCACTTTTAAGTACTAATCAAAGACCCCTCCCGAATACAAAGATCCTGGTTGTCCTACTATTTCATGCATTATTGGAAGTCATAAGATAGATAAGCTTTGTTGGATTTAGGAGCAAGTGTGAATTTAATACCCTACACTATTTACGAACAATTATGTTTAGGAGAAACCAAGCCTACTCGAATCTCCCTTCAATTAGCTGATAGGTCAATCAAGATTCCTAGGGGTATCGTTGAGGATGTGTTGGTCCAAGTAGATAAATTCTACTTTCCTGTTGATTTTGTACTATTAGACACCACACTAATTCAAGGTTCTAATGCTCCCATCCCAGTCATCTTAGGGAGACCTTTCCTAGCTACATCCAATGCCTTAATTAACTGTAGGAATGGGGTGATGAAATTGTCTTTTAGGAATATGACTGTGGAGATGAACATATTCAATGTCTCCAAATAAATCGGGGAACATGAGGACATTATAGAGGTAGATTTCATCCAAACAGTTTGTCAAGAACACTTTGAGAGAGTGTGGATCAAGGATCCATTAGAGAGAACTTTAATTCATGATGAAAGATTTTGTTCTTTAGAATGTGTTGATGAGGAAGTAAGAGAACTCAAGACTTATCTAAATCCAATGCCTATTATTTTAATAGGTCAATGGACCCCATCATTTGAGCCTTTGATTTCACCCCAAGTGAAAGTTGAGGAATCTTTTGTCCAACCTTATAAACTAGAAAGGAAGCCTTTACCGAGTGATCTTAAGTATGCATTTCTAGGGGAAGATGAATCATAACCTCTTGTGATCTCATCAAAACTTAGCATAGAGCAAGAACAAAAACTTTTAAGAGTGGTGAAAAAACACAAGAAAGCAATTAGGTGGAAAATTACTGACTTGAAAGGAATTAGCCCTTTTTTATGTACACATAGAATCTATCTTGAAGAAGAGGCTAAATCTATGAGGCAAATGCAAAGACGATTGAACCCAAACATAAAGGAAGTAGTGAGAGGTGAAGTGCTTAAGCTACTTGATGCAAGTATCATTTACCCTATTGCAAACTCAAAATGGGTTAGTCCAACCCAAGTTGTCCCAAAAACATTTGGAGTCACGGTAGTGAAGAATGAAAATAATGAGGTGGTACCAACTAGAATCCAAACTGGATAGCGTATGTGCATTGATTATCGTAAATTGAACATGGTGACTAGGAAAGACCATTTTCCGCTTCCATTTTTAGACCAAGTGCTTGAAAGAGTAACTAGAAGAGCTTTCTATTGTTTTTTTGATGGATACTCAGGTTACAACCAAATTGAGATTTCTTTAGAAGACCAAGAAAAAACCACTTTCACTTGTCCTTTTGGTACCTATGCTTATAGAAGAATGCCTTTTGGTTTGTGTAATGCACCAGCCACTTTTCAAAGGTGTATGATGAGTATCTTTAGTGACATGGTGGAAATTATTTTGGAAGTTTTCATGGATGATTTTTCAGTTTATAGGCATTCTTATGAGTTATGTCTAATTCATTTAGAAAAAGTCCTTGAAAGATGTGAAGAGAGCAATCTTGTACTCAATTGGGAGAAGTGTCATTTTATGGTGACACATGGCATTGTCTTAGGTCACATTGTCTCTTCAAAAGAAATAGAGGTAGATAAGTCAAAAGTGGAAATCATTCAAAAATTACCTACCCCTAGGATTGTGAAAGATGTGAGATCCTTTTTAGGACATGCTGGTTTTTATCGAAGATTCATTCATTCTTTTAGTACCATTGCCAAACCATTGTGTAACTTGTTGTCAGAAGATGTCCAATTTGATTGGACATCAAAATGTCAAGAAGCTTTTAAAAAGCTGAAAGGGTTGTTGACAACTGCACCAATCATGCAAGCTCCTGATTGGTCTTTACCATTTGCACTGATGTGTGATGCTAGTGATTTTGCGGTTGGGGCTGTTTTAGGGCAAAGAAAAGACAAGAAACCTCATGTCATATATTATGCTAGCAAGACTTTGAATGATGCTCAATTGAATTACACTACAACTAAAAAAGAACTCTTAGTTGTGGTCTTTGCATTAGACAAGTTTAGGTCTTATTTGGTTGGATCTCTTGTTATTGTTTTCACTGATCATGCAGCATTGAAATATTTGCTCACAAAACAAGATGTCAAACCACGTTTGATTCGATGGATCCTCCTACTTCAAGAGTTTAACCTTCAAATTCGAGATAAAAAAAGAGTAGAGAATGTAGTGGCTGATCATTTGTCTCGTCTTTCAAGTATGAGACCATAATTGATGAATCTCCTATAAATGAATTCTTTGTTGATGAAAATTTATTTTGTGTAGGTACTGTCTCCTACATTGGTTCTCCATGGTATTCTAACATAGCAAATTACCTAGCCACAAGTCAGATTCCTTCTCATTGGTCTAAACTTGAAATTTTCTTAGCCACAAGTTAGATTCCTTCTCATTGGTCTAAACTTGACAAACAAAAATTCTTGCGCAATGTGCGCACCTTTTTTTAGGATGACCCCTACCTATTTAAATATTATCCTGACCAAATTATTAGGAGGTGCATCCCTGATCATGAAATTCCAAGGGTCATTAATTTTTGTCATGCATTAGCCTGTGGTGGGCATTTCTCTTCCAAGAAACCATTGTCAAAATCTTGCAGTGTGGTTTTTATTGGTCTACCATGTTTAAAGATGTTCATGCCTTCTGTGTTGCATGTGACCGATGCCAACGACTAGGTAGCCTCACTTGGCGTAACATGATGCCCCTTAACCCCATCCTTGTTTTGAAAATATTTGATTGTTGGGGGATTGATTTTATGGGACCTTTTCCAAGTACATTTGGTTACCAATTCATCCTTGTAGCTGTTGATTATGTGTCTAAATGGGTGGAGGCCATTGCATCTCGAACCATTTTTGGCATTCCCTGGGCTATGATTAGTGATGGGGGAAAACATTTTTGTAACAAGCCCGTTGGGATTTTGATGAGAAAATATGATGTAATTCACAAGGTTAGTACCCCCTATCACCCACAGACTAATGGCCAAGCTGAGTTGGCAAATACGGAGATCAAGAACATTTTAGAGAAAACAATCAATCCAAACCGTAAAGATTTGTCCCTATGACTAGTTGATGCTTTGTGGGCATATCGCACTGCTTATAAGACCTCTTTAGGAATGTCTCCTTATAGGTTAGTTTATGGAAAGCCTTGTCATCTCCCTGTTAAGATTGAGCACCGTGCATATTAGGCCATTCGGCAATTCAATGACAATGAAAACGAGGTTGGCAAAAATAGAAAGCTTCAATTGGATGAATTAGAGGAGCTAAGAAATGATGCATTTGAAAATGCAAAAATTTCAAAACATAAGATGAAAACTTTGCATGATAAACATATTCTTAGAAAATCCTTTCATGTTGGTCAAAAGGTTCTCTTGTAAAAGTTGTGTGAGTTGTGTGAATATGCATGAAAGATGAGTATGATGCTTTACTTGTGATTATCCTTTTTGATCTAGTCCTAAACAAGGTTTAAGTAAATAGAGTAATAATTATTACATAAATAAAGAGATAAATGTGTACAAAGTTCTATCTACTCCAATGTTTTGAGTTGCTCAGTAACTAGGGGTATTCATCACAAATGTTTATCTTTACGTCAAACGGCAGCTTGAAATATGAGTATGCAAAGCACTTTAAGTTTGTGACTTTGTGAGTAACCGGGTGCATTCATCACAAATGTTTGTATTCGCGTCAAAAGGGAAGTGACTACTTAAAGACAAAAAAAAAATCATATCTTATTAAAAAAAATAAAGAAAGAAAAAAAATATATAGATATTTCTCTAGTTTGCTACCTTGTTTGTGTTGGTGAGAAGGGAAGATTACAAGTTGAGTTTTCGTATGAATCAATTATGTTGGTTGCACGATAAATATGACTGAATTTGGAAATTTTGTATGGATGTTTGATTTAGAGAATGTGAGTATGCTTATTTTTCTTTATTTGCTATTGTGTACACTAAGTTAAAGATACCAATGTTTGCATGATAGGTCCTTCAAGTGTGATGAATCGAGCCTAATTATGGTTGGTATTATTATTATTTTTATTTTAAAGGTTTTATGTTTTGTTTTGCTTGAGGACTAGCAAAATCTAAGTTGGGGGGTGTGATTGTGTATCAAAAATGTCATTAAGTCTCTTATTTTATATATGTATTTATTGTTTTTATATGGTTGTTTTTATAATAATTGATGTGTTTTTTAGTAATGAAGTTTGCTTTAATGTTTCGATAGGTTTTTGGAGGTTAAATGAATTAATTCAGAAAATTCAACGTCAGAATTCAGAACAAAGAATTGAAGAGACATTTAGTTGAAGATTGAAGCAAATCTTGGTTCAAATAAGTGCTCCAAATTTGTCCCAAAAATCAATTCTATTCCAATTCTAGAAAAGAATATCATATGATCTATTTCAAGTCCAAACTTGCCTTATGTTGTGTGCAAACTTCAACCATTAAACACTTAAGGTTTCAATGTCAATCTTAGCCCAAACAATAAGTACATTTGTATACTTATTTGATGCTCAAATTCAGCCCAAATTGAGCCCCAAATTAGCCCTAAATCAACCCCAAATCAACCTTCAAATCAGCGCAAACACAATCCATGATCTTACATGTCCACATAACAAATAACAATTGATTTATTTTGGGTAATCCATTGATCCAAGAAGGCAAGCACATGGATGGAAAGCTGGAGGGGATATTTTTACATTAGTTTGGGTCAAAAAGCAGAAGGAGACAACTCATAAATGAGAAAGAAAAATGTGCACCAAAGTGGTTGCAAAGATGTTCTGATTTGATTTTTCAGAACACTTTTCGGTGTTTTGCCATAATGTTTGACTCAGGTGTCCAAATGAGCTGTTCTTTTATGATCTGGAAGGTGACATAATTTCCTATAAATATGTCTCTAATAGACATCTAAAAAAAAAGCTTCTAAGAAGGTCAAATTATTATCCAAAGTTAAAGTCAGATTTGTGTCTGAATTTTTTCTGAAATTGTGTTGTGTTCTTCTTTATAGATTTCGGTTCTTTAGTTTGTAAAACTTATTATTTCAGTTTGATTCAAGTTATTTAATGTTTATTGAAGTGTTTTTATATATAATTATGGTTGGTTAAACTCTTTCTTGGATCCAAATCAATGATAATAGTGATTGAGGTGAGTTCTTTAGGATATGAATGAATCTTAATGTTTATCTTCTTATTTTCTTCATGAATGATTTATTATTGTAAAGAAATTTTAGAAATCATTTAGGTAATGTTATAATCTTGAATTTTTATGCACAAACTTTAGTTTTGGTATAGAGATTGCTTGATTCAATGTCTTACTTAATATGAAAGTACTTGTTCATTCTTAAGCAATAATCAATCTTCATCTTTCTAATCTTCATTGTAATATCTTCTGATCTAATATCACCATCGTTGATATTAGGTTGAGTTATCTTATATATGTTGAAGAAATCACCAATACATCACCATTAAAATTGATTTGGACCAAGACTTACTTTTCTTGTCATTTAAAATCTATTTACATTTTTTTTATCAAATTGATTTGGACCAAGACTTACCTTTTCTTGTCATTTGAAATCTAATTACACTTTTTCATCTTTGAAAACAAATCCATCCATTATTTTCAACCAAGTTATTGTTAATTTAATTTCTCTTGACTTTTTTTTGTTACGTAACTTAATTTCCAAATCTAGCTCTTTATGGATATGACCTCGATCTTACCAAGTTAGTTGATACATCGCACACTCGTGCACTTGCGAGTTAAAACAAGTCGATCATAAAAAGTGGTCAAGCAATGCCTAAATGCATGGCAAATGCCTCCTTTTATAGTCCAAAATTGGGAACTATTGATTTGATGACTAATTGATAAGTGGGTGACCAACTCTTGACTTGGTGACAATCTTTATTTTCTTTTGTCTGCCCAAAACATCATTGATAATGTTAAAATTGGAGCCACTCAAAAACATGAAAGTTGGTGGCAATTGTTTCAGTTTTCTTATGTGAAACATTGAGCTCATTTAGACTTCTAGAACTCCAAATATGGCTAAAATACTGAACAGTGCTCGAGCTGGAGGACAGATTCGGGCTTCTTTGTTGTTGCTACAATTTGGACTTGAAAATGACCTTTTTAGATCTTGGGCTCCATATGAAAGTTGTAGGCCTATGTCTTACCTTTCCATCCATATAAAGTAGACCAAAAGCTAAGATCTATAACTCCAAATATGACCCAATTACCGAACAGTATGCCTGTTTGGATTGCACCGACATCTCTTTTCTAATTTTGGTCATCTCTTTGCCTTTGCAATTTATGTTCTTAAAGTCATCAATCAATCCTTTCATTTATGTGATAAGCCTGCATTTAAAATGAACATTTACCACAAATTAAAGGTATCTTGTATTATTAGATATATTATTATAAAACATGCTTTAGTTGAGTTATTGATACTTCAAGTGCAAAATGATGATATAAAACCATGATAAAAATACACTTTTAAGTACTAATCATAAAGCATGTTTTATAATAATATATCTAATAATATAAGATACCTTTAATTTGTGGTAACTATTCATTTTAAATGCAGGACTATTGATTAGTACTTAAAAGTGTATTTTTTATTAAGGTTTTATATCATCATTTTGCACTTGAAGTATCAATAACTCCTTAACTAAAGCATCTTTTATAATAACATTTCTAATAATATAAGATACCTTTAATTTATAGTAAATGCTGATTTTAAATGCAGGCTTATCAAATAAATAAAAGGATTAATTGATGAATTTAAGAATTGAAATTGAAAGGACAAAGAGATGACCAAACTTACAAAAGAGATGTTGGTGCAGTCCAAACCGGAACACTGTTTGATAATTACGTCATATATGGAGCTATAGATCTTAAATTTAGGTCTACTTTATATGGATGGAAAGGTAGGACATAGGCCTACAACTTTTATTTGGACCCTAAGACTTAAAAGGGCTATTTTCAAGTCTAAATTATAGCAACAACAAAAAAGTTCAAATTTGTCCTCCAAGCCGAGCATTGTTAAGTGTTTGACCCATATCTGGAGTTCTAGAAGTTCAAATGACCTTAATTTTTTACACAAGAAACTGAGATAATTTCCTACAACTTTTATATTTCAAGCGGTTTCAATTTTGATGTTATCAATGATGTTTTGGGTGAACAAACGAAGATAAGAATTGTCACCAAGTCAAGAGTTGGTCACCTACTCATCAATTAGTCACCAAATCAATAGTTCCTAATTATGGTCTATAAAAGGAGGAATATGTCATACATTTAGGTATCTTGCTTTGCAGATCAAGATCATGCTCTTGCTTTCTCTCTTTATATTTTTTTGTAATATTTTTGCTTTGCTTTCATTAATATCAAGTTCGACCTCGGTCCTGCCGGCTTATTTATTACTTCAAAACTCCTACACTTGGGAGATGACATCAATCTTTTAGTCATGTCAAGTTTTTAGCGTCATTGCTGGGGAGGTAAGTTCTTGTATAAATTATAGTTTTTATTTTATTTTTTCTTTTCACTTTTCTTGTATATAATTTTGTTTCTTTTCTCTTGTTTCTTCTTCCTTTTATTCTATTCCTATACGTGCATGAGAGTGTGGTCACTTACATCAAGTGGTAGACTTTATAGGATATTATGATTATTTTCAAAAAATATGGCCGAAGAAGATAACCAATGACACAATGAAAAGATTGATGTCTTCTCTCAAGTGCAGGAGTGTCGAAGTAATAAATAACCCGGCAAGACCGGGGTCGAACCACAAGGAGGTTAATTGTATAAATTATAAACAACAATTATAAACAATAATAATAGCAATAACAACAATAACTATAATAATAATAATAGTAGTAGTACTAATAGTAGTATTACTAATAATAATAATAATAATAATAATAATAAAGAAAAAGAAGAAGAAGAAGAAGAAGAAGAAGAAGATAAGAACTTTGAGAAGGAATATTAATGTAACGATTAAACAATGATAATAACAAATGTCAAGGTTAGAGATTCCACTAATGGTATGTCAAACAAGTATAATATAAACTCTTATTATTCAATTGGAAACCACACATAAAGAAGGTTCCAATTAGATTATAGATTGTTAACATGATTACATTAGTCATCTTATTCAATTAATGCTAATACTTGTAAATCTCGTCTTGCACGACGCTTCTTTGCAAAAGTGCTTTTACTTGTTCCAGGCATGTGTGAAATGAAGGAGTTAGAGGACTCACCTGATAATCGGACCTTTGCTTCAATCAACCAGTGAATATCTTCAGGAATTCCATGATTCATTAACAATCTCAATCTTGCACATCTAGCACGTTAAATTTTTGTAATGACATTCTAAGGTAGAGCGGGAAAATACTTTTTCAATTTTTCAAGATTCGTGTCCATTTTCGAATAAGAATTGGAAGAGAGATTCAAAGAATTGCACAGATATATACACAAATATCAGTAATTGTGGGAAACTGAAAGAACTAACTTAAGTCACGGTGTACCGTTATCCGCCATTTGACTTGGGTGAAAGAAACTAGCAAAAATCACTAAAAAAAAGAAATAAAAATAATAAAAATCAATCTTTATATATAGGATCACCCAATTCAATAGAGTCATGTTCAACTGAGAAATTATCAAAGTAAACTTTTAGACAATGTCCATTTACCTTGAAAACATTGTCATTTGTTGGATTCTCGATGTCATAGGCCCCATATGGATACACATGTTTCACAATAAAAGGATCGCTCCATCTTGATCTTAATTTTCCAGGAAATAAATGCATTCGAGAATTATAAAGTAAGACTTTTTGACCAACATTGAATGTTTTTCTTAGTATTTTCTTGTCATGAAACTCTTTAATTCTTGCTTTATGAATTCTTGAATTTTCATATGCATCATTTCTTATTTCCTCAAGCTCATTTATTTGTAATTTTCGTAGTTGACTAGCATCATCCAGATTTGAATCGAAAGCTTTAATAGCCCAATAAGCTTTATGTTGAAGTTCCGCAGGCAAGTGACAACGTTTTCCATAGACTAGTCTATAAGGTGACATACCTAATGATGTTTTATATGCAGTTCGATAAGCCCAAAATGCATCATTAAGTCTTAAAGACCAGTCTTTCCTATTAGGGTTCACTGTTTTCTCCAATATATGTTTGATCTCCCTATTAGCAAGCTCTATTTGTCCACTTGTTTGAGGGTGATAAGGGGTGACAACTTTGTTTGTGATTCCATATTTCTTCATTAAAGACTCAAGTGGCTTGTTGTAAAAATGTGTTCCACCATCACTTATTATGGCTCGAGGGACTCCAAATCGACTCAAAATATTTTCTTTCAAAAACTTTATCACTGTTTTGTGATCATTGTTTAGTCTTGGAATTGCCTCTATCCATTTTGAAACATAATTTACTGCGACTAATATGTAAGACTGTGAAAGATGTGAGATCCTTTTTAGGACATGCTGGTTTTTATCGAAGATTCATTCATTCTTTTAGTACCATTGCCAAACCATTATGTAACTTGTTGTCACAAGATGTCCCATGTGATTGGACATCAAAATGTCAAGAAGCTTTTGAAAATCTTAAAGGGTTGTTGACAACTGCACCAATCATACAAGCTCTTGATTGGTCTTTACCATTTGAACTGATGTGTGATGCTAGTGATTTTGCGGTTGGGGCTGTTTTAGGGCAAAGAAAAGACAAGAAACCTCATGTCATATATTATGCTAGCAAGACTTTGAATGATGCTCAATTGAATTACACTACAACTGAAAAAGAACTCTTAGCTGTGGTCTTTGCATTAGACAAGTTTAGGTCTTATTTGGTTGGATCTCTTGTTATTGTTTTCACTGATCATGCAGCATTGAAATATTTGCTCACAAAACAAGATGCCAAACCACGTTTGATTCGATGGATACTTCTACTCCAAGAGTTTAACATTGAAATTCGAGATAAAAAAGGAGTAGAGAATGTAGTGGCTGATCATTTGTCTCGTCTTTCAAGCTATAAGACCATAATTGATGAATCTCCAATAAATGAACTCTTTGCTGATGAAAATTTATTTTCTACAGGTACTGTCTCTTACATTGGTTCTCCATGGTATGCTGACATAGCAAATTATCTAGCCACAAGTCAGATTCCTTCTCATTGGTCTAAACTTGACAAACAAAAATTCTTGCGCAATGTGCGCACCTTTTTTTAGGATGACCCCTACCTATTTAAATATTATCCTGACCAAATTATTAGGAGGTGCATCCCTGATCATGAAATTCCAAGGGTCATTAATTTTTGTCATGCATTAGCCTGTGGTGGGCATTTCTCTTCCAAGAAACCATTGTCAAAATCTTGCAGTGTGGTTTTTATTGGTCTACCATGTTTAAAGATGTTCATGCCTTCTGTGTTACATGTGACCGATGCCAACGACTAGGTAGCCTCGCTAGGCATAACATGATGCCCCTTAACCCCATCCTTGTTTTGGAAATATTTGATTGTTGGGGGATTGATTTCATGGGACCATTTCTAAGTTCATTTGGTTACCAATTCATCCTTGTAGCTGTTGATTATGTGTCTAAATGGGTGGAGGCCATTGCATCTCGAACCAATGACTATCGAGTTGTGGTCAAATTCTTGAAAGAAAATATTTTCTCTCGTTTTGGCATGCCCCGGGCTATGATTAGTGATGGGGGAAAACATTTTTGTAACAAGCCCGTTGGGATTTTGATGAGAAAATATGGTGTAATTCACAAGGTCAGTACCCCCTATCACCCACAGACTAGTGGCCAAGCTGAGTTGGCAAATAGGGAGATCAAGAACATTTTAGAGAAAACAGTCAATCCAAACCATAAAGATTGGTCCCTATGACTAGTTGATGCTTTGTGGGCATATCGCACTACTTATAAGACCTCTTTAGGAATGTCTCCTTATAGGCTAGTTTATGGAAAGCCTTGTCATCTCCCTGTTGAGATTGAGCACCGTGCATATTGGGCCATTCGGCAATTCAATGACAATGAAAATGAGGTTGGCAAAAATAGAAAGCTTCAATTGGATGAATTAGAGGAGCTAAGAAATGATGCATTTGAAAATGCAAAAATTTCAAAACATAAGATGAAAACTTTGCATGATAAACATATTCTTAGAAAATCCTTTCATGTTGGTCAAAAGGTTCTCTTGTATAATTCACGATTACATCTCTTTCCTAGGAAGTTGAGGACAAAATGGATTGGTCCATTTGTGATTAAATCCATCTCTGAGCATGGTGCATTTGAGGTAGAAAATCCCAAGAATGGAAATATTTTCAAAGTAAATGGTCATCGATTGAAACTTTATCTTGAAAATGTTGTGGCTGAAGTTGAGACATTGGATCTTGAAGATCCAATACCATTGTAGTATCAACAGTAATGAGTTTTTATTTTTATTTTTATTTTTATTTTCATTTTCATTTTTTTTCTTGTTTCTTCCATCTCTTATATTTTCTTGTTCATGCATTCGGGACAATGCATTATTTTAAGTTGGGGGGTGTGAGGTTCTTTATTTTCAAAAAAAAAAAACATCAATGTTTTCTTTTAGTTGTGATATGCAAGTTAAAAAAAAAATCAAGCAAGAAGTCAGCTCATGCCTAATTCAATCAGACATTCATCCTTGAAAACAGAAGGGAAGTAACAATTTTCTAATCTTTATACTTTTCTTCTCTTTTTTTACATTGAGGATAATGTAAAACTTAATTTTCGATATTTCATTATGTTGAATGCTTGAGATAACCATGCTTGTTAAAAAAAAAAAATACTTGCATTGGTATGTGAATGAGACTTGTTTAGGATCATCATTACCTTTTTGGGTTCATTATTGTGTTGAACATTGCATGCTTTAATTTGGGATAGATAATATCTTATAAAGCAAGATATAGCATACTTTTTTTTAAGATTACTGAAGTACATCTTTCCTTGTAAAAGTTGTGTGAGTTGTGTGAATATGCATGAAAGATGAGTATGATGCTTTACTTGTGATTATCCCTTTTGATCTAGTCCTAAACAAGGTTTAAGTAAATAGAGTAATAATCATTACATAAATAAATAAATAAATAAATAAATGTGTACAAAGTTCTATCTACTCCAATGTTTTGAGTTGCTCAGTAACTAGGGGTATTCATCACAAATGTTTATCTTTACGTCAAACGGCAGCTTGAAATATGAGTATGCAAAGCACTTTAAGTTTGTGACTTTGTGAGTAACCGGGTGCATTCATCACAAATGTTTGTATTCGCGTCAAAAAGGAAGTGACAACTTAAAGACAAAGAATAAATCATATCTTCAAAAAAAAAAAGAAAAAAGAAAAAAAAATATATATAGATATTTCTCTAGTTTGCTACCTTGTTTGTGTTGGTGAGAAGGGAAGATTAGAAGTTGAGTTTTCATAGGAATCAATTATGTTGGTTGCACGATAAATATGACTGAATTTGGAAATTTTGTATGGATGTTTGATTTAGAAAATATGAGTATGCTTATTTTTCTTTATTTGCTATTGTGTACACTAAGTTAAAGATACCAATGTTTGCATGATAGGTCCTTCAAGTGTGATGAATTGAGCCTAATTATGGTTGTTATTATTATTATTTTTATTTTAAAGGTTTTATGTTTTGTTTTGCTTGAGGACTAGCAAAATCTAAGTTGGGGGGTGTGATTGTGCATCAAAAGTGTCATTAAGTCTCTTATTTTACATATGTATTTATTGTTTTTATTTGGTTGTTTTTATAATAAGTGATGTGTTTTTTAGTAATGAAGTTTGTTTTAATGTTTTGATAGGTTTTTGGAGCTTAAATGAATTAATTCAGAAAATTCAACGTCGGAATTCAGAACAAAGAATTGAAGAGACATTTAGTTGAAGATTGAAGCAAATCTTGGTTCAAATAAATGCTCCAAATTTGTCCCAAAAATCAATTCTATTCCAATTCTAGAAAAGAATATCATATGATTTATTTCAAGCCCAAACTTGCTTTATGTTGTGTGTAAACTTCAACCATTAAACACTCAAGGTTTCAATGTCAATCTTAGCCCAAATAATAAGTATATTTGTATACTTATTTGATGCTCAAATTCAGCCCAAAATCAGCCCCAAATCAGCCCTAAATCAACCTTCAAATCAACCTTCAAACCAACCCAAACACAATCCATGATCTTACATGTCCACACAACAAATAACAATTGATTTATTTTGCGTAATCCATTGATCCAAGAAGGCAAGCACATGGATGGAAAGCTGGAGGGGATATTTTAACATTATTTTGGGTCAAAAAGAAGAAGGAGACACCTCATAAATGAGGAAGAAAAACGTGCACCAAAGTAGTTGTAAAGCTGTCTTGATTTGATTTTTCAGAATACCTTTCGGTGTTTTGCCCATAACTTTTGACTCAGGTGTCCAAATGAGATGTTCTTTAATGATCTGGAAAGGTGACAGAATTGCCTATAAATATGTCTCTAATATACTTCTCCAAACAAAGCTTCTAGGAGGGTCGAATTGCTGTCCAAAGTTAGAGTCAGATTTGTGTCCGAATTTTTTCTGAAATTGTATTGTGTTCTTCTTTATAGATTTCGGTTCTTTAGTTTGTAAAACTTATTATTTCAGTTGGATTCAAGTTCTTTCATGTTTATTGAAGTGTTCTTATATATAATCATGGTTGGCTAAACTCTTTCTTGGATCCAAATCAAGGATAATGGTGATTGAGGTGAGTTCTTTAGGATATGAATGAATCTTAATGTTTATCTTCTTATTTTCTTCATGAATGATTTATTATTGTAAAGAAATTTTAGAAATCATTTAGGTAATGTTATAATCTTGAATTTTTATGCACAAACTTTAGTTTCGGTATAGAAATTGCTTGATTCAATGTCTTACTTAATATGAAAGTACTTGTTCATTCTTAAGCAATAATCAATCTTCATCTTTCTAATCTTCATTTTTATTTTTTCCGATCTAATATAACCATCGTTGATATTAGGTTGAGTTATCTTATATATGTTGAAGAAATCACCAATACATCACCATTAAAATTGATTTGGACCAAGACTTACTTTTTCTTGTCATTTAAAATCTATTTACATTTTTTTTATCTTTAAAAAACAAATCCATCAATTATTTTCAACCAACTTATTGTTACTTTAATTTCTCTTGAGTTTTTTTTGTTACTTAGCTTAATTTCTAGATCTAGCTCTCTGTGGATATGACCTCGATCTTACCGAGTTAATTGCTACATCGCATACTCGTGCACTTGCAAGTTAAAACAAGCCGATCATAAAAAGCGGTCAAGCACTTCCCATCCAGTTTTCTTAAAAACTGGCAAACATGGTCTTTTTTAGTCAGATTCTCAAGACTATGCCAAGTATGTTCTTTATGAAAATGGGTTTATAAGTCATGAATTACACGATGCTTATCTCGACTATGATGAGATTTAAGAGTCAATAGAAGATTATCTAAAGACTCTCTGTATTTTGAAATAAATCCCACCTTCTAACAATTTTCACAGTTTTTGCGGAATGCATCTGACTCCTTGAATATGATGGGCCAGTAAAATCCACTTTGTAAGATTTCTACAATCCTCTTTTTTGATGAGAAATGATCCCCATATGCTTTAGAGTGACAAAATTTAATGAAATTACTTACCTCATTGTCGAGAATGTATTTTTTAAATATTTGATCAGGACAATAATTGAATAAGTAAGGGTCATCCCAACAAAAATTTTGCTCATTGCTCAAAAATTTTCTTGTATCTTCAATACTCCACTGAGCTGGCAAAAATCCTGAAGCAAGAAAATTGATATTTTTAGCAAACCAAGGCATTGAATTAAGAGAAAGTAGAGATTCATCAGGAAAGTAATCATCGATTGGTGTGATGTCAAGTGTTGAATATGTTGTCACTTTTGATAAAAGATTCGCATCAACCTTTTCGATGCCTTTTTCATCCTCGATTTCTTCTTGATTGGTCATGGCATGAGAAAATGAAAGTGCTGGCGGAGAATTAGTTGTTTCTTTGCAATTTTCATATTCAACCCCTTCCTTACCCTTAGAGGTTGACACATCATCTTTCTCACAAGGTTCAAGAATTTGTTTTTGAATAACCTTACCACTACAAAAAGTGATGACTGATTTGACTTGATTCATGTGTTGACTTCCATAACTACTTGCATTTGCATTGTATTGCTCCTTGAGATTTTGCTGTGGTTCAGATGGAAACTTACCTTGCTCTTGAAAATTGAGAGCAGATGTGAATTTTGCAAGAGTTTCTTTAAAATCTATTATGCTTTGAGTAAGTTGAGTATTGATTGTCTCTTGCTTTTCAATGAATGCATACAAAGTTTCCTCAAAATTACTTCTAAGAGGTGGAGCATAAGAAGGTGCATATCCATAAGAATTTTGGAAATTATGGTGTGCTTGAAACTGTGGTGGTGAAGTTTGTGCATTATTTCTCTTCCAACTGAAATTTAGGTGATTTCTCCAACCAGGATTGTATATTTGTGAATATGGGTTGTGATTGGACCTTTCAAAACTGTTTAAAGCATGGGCTTGTTCATGGAGACATTTCTTAAAAGAAGGCAAGGTTGGAGAGTCATTGGTTGAGTGTTCCTTTGTTTCACAGATTTGACACACCATGTTTTCAACAGATTTTAATTGACCACTCTTTTTCAATTCTAGTGCCTCAACTTTTCTAGCTAAAGATGCAAACTTGGCTTGAAGGTTATGATCTTCCCTAAGGTTGTACATGTCTCCACTAGATGTATGAGGTTGAGTTTTACTCAGTGCCTCATAAGTACCCGCGGTGTTCCAATTTTGAGCATTTTCAGCTAACAAGTCTAAGTACTTCATTGCTTCATCAGGGTCTTTATCTTTAAAAGTTCCATTGCACATCAATTCAACCATTTGCCTATCTTTAGGTGTTAACCCTTCATAAAAATGTGAAACCAATCTCCATGTTTCAAAACCATGATGAGGGCAAGTACTAAGCAAGTCTCGATACCTATCCCAACATTGGTAAAATGTTTCTCCTGGTTTTTGAGTGAAAGTGGTGATTTGTCTCTTGAAAGAGTTTGTTCTATGAGATGGGAAAAACTTCTTTAAAAATTGTTGTTGCATTTCATCCCAAGCACGAATGGATCCTGGTCTTAAATTTTGTAGCCATGTTTTAGCTTTATCTTTTAATGAAAAAGGGAAAAGCTTTAATCTGATGGTGTTCATGCTATAATTTAAATTATTATATGTGTTGCAGACCTCTTCAAATTCCCTTAAATGCAAGTATGGATTTTCCAATTCTAAACCATGAAAAGAAGGTAAAAGTTGAATAATACTTAGTTTAAAATTAAAATGACATGCATCAGGAGGAAAAACTATGCATGATGGTGCACTTGTTCTTGTGGGATTCATGTGGTCTCTAAGTGTTCTAGCACGGTTATTCTCATTATTCTCATTATGAAGTGATTGATTATCTTCTTCGGCCATATTTTCTGAAAATGATGAGGATACCCTACAAAGTCTACCACTTGATGTACATGACCACACTCTCATGCACGTGTAGGAATAAAATAAAAGGAAGAAGAAAATAAAAGAAGAAGAAACAAGAGAAAAGAAACAAAGTTATATACAAGAAAAGTGAAAAGAGAAAATAAAATAAATATTATAATTTATACAAGAACTTACCTCCGCGGCAACGACGCCAAAAACTTGACACGACTAAAAGATTGATGTCTTCTCCCAAGTGCAGGAGTGTCGAAGTAATAAATAACCCGGCAAGACCGGGGTCGAACCACAGGGAGGTTAATTGTACAAATTATAAACAACAATTATAAAACAACAATAACAACAACAACAATAGTAATAATAATAATAATAATAATAATAATAATAATAATAATAATAATAATAATAATACTAGTAGTAGTAGTAGTATTAGTAGTAGTAATAATAGTAGTAGTAATAATAATAATAATAATAATAAAGAAAGAGAAGAAGAAGATGATGAGAACTTGAAGATGGAAAATTAATGTAAGGATTAAACAATAATAATAACAAATGTCAAGATTAGAGGTTCCACTAATGGTATATCAAACAAATATAGTATAAACTCTTATTATTGAATTGGAAACCACACACAAAGGAGGTTCCAATCAGATTATATATTGTTAACATGATTACATTAGTCATCTTATTCAATTAATGCTAATACTTGTAAATCTCGTCAAGCATTCATGATTATAACTTATGTTAACAACAAATCAAGTTCCTTTCATAGCTCAGGTGTCGGTTATACCATACATTATGGGCTATGAAAGTGCCAAGCATTTGTTGTACCAAATGTTATACAACATAAATCAAGATTAATCATTTAACAAGCAAAGTATTAAAGAGTGAACAAGATAACAAATATAAAACATGTTAGTATCAAACATTAAAGTCCATATTAAGTTTACACTATACTTATTCTTCCACCATTAGTGTAACCTTTTCACCTTGACATAATTAACTTAGCTAGACATAATGAAAGAAAGGAAAACAAATAAACAAAATAAGAACATAAAAGTTAACTAAGTAAAGGAAAGGAAATGAAAGTTAGCTGGATTGCACCGACATCTCTTTTTGGAGTTTAGCCATCTCTTTGTCTTTGCAATTTAAGTTATTAAAGTCATCAATCAATATTTTCATTTATGTGATAGACCTGCATTTAAAATGAACATTTACCATAAATTAAAGGTATCTTATATTATTAGATATATTATTATAAAACAGGCTTTAGTTAAGGAGTTATTGATACTTCAAGTGCAAAATGATGATATAAAACCATGATAAAGATGCACTTTTAAGTACTAATCACATGACCAAACAAAGGGAAGTCAATTATGATTCTAAAATCTTTAAAACTTTCAAACAAGAAGAAATCAAGGATGAAAAAGACACCAAAAATATTGTCGCGGATAATTTGTCAAAATTGACAATAGATTCAACATCTGACATCACACCAATCGATAATTAATTTCCAGTTGAATCTTTACTTTCTCTTAGTTCAATGCGTTGGTTTGCTAAAAATATCAATTTTCTTACTTCAGGATTTTTTTCAGCTCATTTGGATAACTAAGACAAAAGAAAGTTTATGAGCGACATGCAAAACTTTTATTTAGATGAACCTTACTTATTTAAATATTGTCCTAATTAAATATTTCAAAGATTCATTCTCGACAATGAGGCAAGTAGTGTCAGTAAATTTTATCACTCTAAGGTATGTGGAGATCATTTCTCGTCAAAAAAGATTACTGCAAAAAGCTTACAGAGTGGATTTTACTAGCCCACCATGTTCAAGGACTCACATGCATTTTGCAAAACCTATGAAAATTGTTAAAAGGTGGGATTTATTTCAAAACATAGAGAGTCTTTAAATAATCTTCTATTGACTCTTAAGTCTCATCATAGTAGAGATATGCATCGTGCATTTCATGACTTATGACTCCATTTTTATAAAGAACATGCCTGGTATAGTCTCTGGGAATTTGACTAAAAAAAGACTCTATTTGTTAGTTTTTAAGAAAACTGGAGGGGAAGCTTATCCCCGACCCATAGAGGTTGTTTCAGCCGTTCTTAGACATAAAACCAAGGGAATATATGAGCCACAATCACAACTATGATCTGAGTCTTAATTGGTAATAATTTGTGTCTTTTGGTTTTATTAATAGAGCATAATATTTATGTTTTGTTATTTCTTATATTTGTTTAGATGTATTTCAAGTTTGTTAGTAGTCACTATTTCAAATAATGTCTTCTATACTCTATCTTTCTATCTTAGAACATTGAGGACGATGTCTCGTTCTGGTTAGAGGAAGATAGTAGGAGTTAATATTAAAAAAAAAACTAACTGTGTTTTCTATTTCATAAACCATTTGCAAAACTATTGTTACTAAGATGACAGAGTAAGGAGGAATTTTATTGACTATTGAGATGAATCTTAGTAAATATTTTTCAATGGTTATTTGCAATATTCATAACAAGGTCCATCAAAATACTTCTTGAAATATTCAAGTTTACAAACTCTTACATTGTTATCACTTAATTCTACTCAAATACTTATTTAACAAGTATTCTTAAACCTTCATTTTCATACACATACTTTAGCATATGATTATGGGTTGCACATTGGATTATTATATTATTTATCTTCTTTTGTTAAAGGTAATAACTAAGGGAAATGGATGGTATATAAATTGTAAAAAAAAAAAAAAGATGATAATAAAAATATAGATAAGTTTGGTTTCGTAACCTCCCCAACCTAAACAATTAAGCCCGAAGGGGTGTTTTAACACCGAATACCCTAAAGCCAGCTGACTTGGGAGTTATTAGCTCAACACTTGTTACATGGATTAAGAAGAAAAGCTTAAGGGAATCAAACATTGCAATATTTACGTATCAGTATCTGCAACCCGAGTTGCTAAACTTGTAAAGGTGTCTTAACACCTAATGCCCTAAGATCAACTGGTTTAGGAGTCATTAGTTGAAAGCTCGTTACATGGGTTAAAGATGCATTGTGTTTTTAAATTATGTATATTAATAAAAAATAATAATAATAATCTCAACTCAAGGAAGTTAATCATAAACATTAGAATAAAAATTTTATTTTCTTCTAAGTAAAGCCCCATAACTATGTGTTAATATATTGACAAAAAAAATTAATAATATCTTGTTTAAGATTTATTGAGCATATATATAAATTTAATGAGAGTTTTTTTATCTAGATAGATTAATGAAAGCTGAAAGATAACGGCCTTGTCTTCTGGATTTTGTAAATTATTTTTCTATTTTAACACTTTGATTACTAACTAGTAATAAGCTGGTTAAGGGTGTGATTAATATTTAAAAGTATATTTTTATCAAGATTTTATATTATCATTTTACACTTGAAGTATCAATAAGCCCTTAACTAAAGCATGTTTTATAATTCAAGTCTAATACCATATGATAAATTTAATTTATAGTAAATGTTCATTCTAAATGCAGCCCTATCATATAAATGAATGGATTGATTGATAAGTTGAAGGACTGAAATTGAAATGACAAACAGAAGACTAAACTTAGAAAAGAGATACTTGTTTAGTCCCAACTAGAACACTGTTTAGTAATTGGATCATAATTGGAGTTATAGAACTTGAATTTAGGTCTGCTTTATATGGATGGAAAGTTAAAACATAGACCCAAAACGTTCATGGAAAGACACTTTTGATGTTTGGAAGTCCAAATTTTAGCAACAACATAGAAGTTTAAATCTATCCTAACCCCAAACATTGTTTAGTATTCAACTCATATCTCGAGTTCTTCATATCAAATGACCCCAATTTTTTTTCTTCTGAAAAGCTAAATTTTCTAGAACTTTCATGAGTAAGGTTGGTTCAAATTTTGACATTATCAATGACATTTTACTTTGACAAGAAGAAAATGATTGTTAACAATTCAAGAGTTGGCCACCCACTCAACAATTAATCAATAAATCAATAGTTCCTAATTTTGGCCTATAAAAGGAGGCATTTGCTATGCATTTAGGTATATTAGTTTTCATATAAAGATCATGCTTTTTATTTCTTTCTTTATATTTTTGTAATGTTTAAGTTTTATTTCATGTTATATTTTCCTTAATCTCTTGTTTTCACTTTTCATTTCCTTTACTATACTTATGTTCTTATATTGTTTATTTTTGTTTCTCTTATGCATTATGTTAACTAAGTTTATTATGTTAAGGTGAAAAGGTTACACTAATGATGTAAGGATAAGTATAGTGTAAACTCAACATGGACCTTAATGTTTGATATTAACATGTTTTGTATTTGTTATCTTGTTCACTCTTAATACTTTGCTTGTTAAATGGTTAATCTAGATATGTATTGTATAACACTTGATAAAACAAATACTTGACACTAGCCCAACCATATGGTATAACCGACACTTGTACTATGAAAGGAATTTAATTTGTTGTTAACATAAGTTATAATCATGAAAGTCTGACAACATGTACAAGTATTAGCATTATTCGAATAAGATAATTAATGCAATCATGTTAACCATTTATAATTTGATTGGAATCTCATTTGTGTGTGGTTTCCAGTTGAGTTATAAAAAAAATTTATACTATACTTGTTTGAAATACCATTAGTGGATCCAAAAATTTTATAGTATACTTGTTTCAAATACCATTAGTGGATCCTCTAACCTTGACATTTGTTATTATCATTGTTTAATCTTCATATTGATCTTCCATCTCAAAGTTTTCATCAACTTCTTTTTCTTTTTCCTTTTCTTCTTCTTTTTATATTATTATTATTATTATTATTACTACTATTACTATTACTATTATTATTACTACTTTTATTACTACTACTATTATCATCATTATTATTCTTGTTTTTTTTTGTTGTTGTATTGTTGTTATTTTTAATTTATACAACTAACCTCTCTGTGATTTGACCGCGGTCTTGTCGAGTTATTTATTACTTCAACACTCCTGTACTTGGAAGAAGACATCAATTTTTTGGTTGTATTAGTATCCTTATCATTTTCAAAAAATATGACAAAATAAGATAACAAGTCGCTTCATAATGAGAATAATGAAAATAACTGTGTTAGAATACTTAGAGACACCACATAAATCCAACAAGAACAAGCACACCTTCATGTATAGTTTTTTCTCCTAATACATTTCATTTTAATTTTAAGCCAAACATTGTTCAACTTTTACCTTCTTTTCATGGATTAGATTTAGAAAATCCATACTTGCATTTAAGGGAATTTGAGGAGGTCTGTAACACCTATAATGACTCAAATTGTAGCATGAACACTATCAGATTAATGCTTTTTCCTTTTTTATTAAATGATAAAATTAAAACATGGCTATAAAATTTAAGACCAGAATCCATTCATGCTTGGAATGAAATGCAACAACAGTTTTTAAGGAAGTTTTTCCCTTCTCATAGAATAAACTTTTTTAAAAGACAAATCACCACTTTCACTAAAAACTAGGAGAAACATTTTACTAATGTTAGGATAGGTATCGAGACTTGCTTAATACTTACCCTCATCATGGTTTTGAAACATGGAGATTGGTTTCACATTTTTATGAAGGGTTAACACCTAGAGATAGGCAAATGATGGAATAAATATGCAATGGAACTTTTGAAAATAAAGATCATGATTAAGCAATGGAGTAGTTAGACTTTTTAACTGAATATGCTTAAAATTGAGACATCGCAGGTACTTATGAGGTATCAGGTAAAACTCAACCTCATACATCTAGCGAAGGTATGTACAACCTTAAGGAAGATTATGACCTCCAAGCCAAGTTTACATCTTTAGCTAGAGAAGTCGAGGTATTATAATTAAAAAAAATGGTCAATTAAAATCTGTTCAAGACATTATGTGTCAAATCTGTGAAACCAATGAAAGCTTAACGAATGACTATCTAACTTTGCCTTCTTTTAGGGAATGCCTCCATGAACAAACCCATGTTTTAAACAATTTTCAAAGGTCCAATCATAACCTATAATCACAAACATATAACCCTAGTTGGAGAAATCACCTAAGTTTTAGTTAGAAGAGTGATAATAATAATAATGTACAAACTTCACAACTACCGTTTCAAGCACACCATAGTTTTCAAAATTCTCATGGATATGTACCTCCTTATGCACCACCTCCTAGAAAAAAACTTAAGGAAACATTGGATGCAATCATTGAAAAGCAAGAGACAATCAATACTCAACTTCCTCAAAGCATGACAGATTTTAACGATACTCTTGCAAAATTGACATCTGCTCTCAGTTTCTAAGAGAAAGGTGAGTTTCTATCTCAACCACAATAAAATCCCAAGGGGCAATACAATGCAAATGCAAGTAGTTCTGAAAGCTAATATTTGGATCAAGTTAAATCAGTCATCACTCTTTGCAGTGGTAAGGTTATTGAAAAACCTACTCTTGAACCCTATGAAAAAGATGATGAGTCAATCTCTTAGGGTAAGGAAAGGGTTGAATATAAACATTGTAAAGAAAAGCCTGATTCCTTGTCAGCACTCTCATTTCCTCATGCCATGACCAAACAAAGAAAAGTCAATCACAATTCTGAAATCTTTAAAACTTTCAAATAGGTAGGAGTCAATATACCTTTATTGGATGCTATTAAATAGGTTCATTCTTATGTAAAAATTTTTAAAGATCTGTGCACTCTGAAGAGAAAACTAAAAGTGAAAAAGAAATCATTTTTAGCCGAACAAGTAAGTGCCATTCTTTAGAGCAATAATGCTTTGAAATATAAAGACCCTGGTTGTCCTACAATTTCCTGATTTATTGGAGAATATAACATTGAAAGAGATTTACTTGATCTTGAAGCTAGTGTGAATTTACTTTCATATTTAGTTTTTTAAAGTCTTAATCTAGGTGAGTTGAAACCAACTTCTGTAACTTTCTTACTTGCTAATAGATCTGTAAAAGTGCATAGAGGAATAGTTGAAGATGTGTTGGTATAAGTTGATAAATTCATTATCTTGTGGATTTTATTGTCTTAAACACGCAACCTGTTGAAGCATGTAATTCATTTCTCATTATTTTAGGACGTCTGTTTCTTGAACTTCTAATGCATTGATTAATTGTAGGAATAGACTGATGAAGCTATTATTTAGAAATATGACATTGCAAATGAGTATTTTCAACGTTTATAAACAACTTGGAGATGATAATGATTTATAAGAAATAGATTTTATTGATGAATTAGTTTATGATCAACTTGAATCTACTTTGAGTAAAATTGAGTTAGATAAATCTGAAGATTTGCAAATGATCAAGAAGAAATCACAGATTGAAAAGGTATCGAAAATGTTGATGCGGATCTTTTATCAGGAATGATAACAAATTCGACATCCAATATCACATCAATCGATGATTACTTTCCTAAAAAATCCTTACTTTCTCTTAGTTCAATGCCTTGGTTTGCTAAAAATATCAATTTTCTTACTTTAGGATTTTTGTCAGCATAATAGAGTATCAAAGATTAAAAAAAGTTTTTGAGCAACATACAAAACTTTTATTGGGATTATCTTTACTTATTCAAATATTTCAAATATTTATTCCCGATAATGAGGTAAGTAGTCATTAAATTTTATCACTCTAAGGTATGTGGGAGTCATTTCTCATAAAAAAACACTACTGCTAAAATCTTACAAAGTTGATTTTACTGGCCCACCATGTTCAAGGACTCACATGTGTTTTGCAAAGCTTGTGAAAATCGTTAAAAGTCAGGATTTGTTTCAAAACATAAAGAATCATTAGATAATCTTCTATTAACTTTTGAGACATATTCTGGTAGAGATGTGCATTGTGCATTTCATGACTTATGAACTCATTTTTATAAAGAACATGCTCGACATAGTCTTGGGAATTTGACTATAAAAGACCATATTTGCCAGTTTTTCAAAAAACTGGATGGGAAGCCTATCCCTAGCACATAAAGGGTTTTTAAGCCGTTCTTGGATGTAAAATCAAGGAAAGATGTGAGCCACAATCACAAATATTTATACATACACATGTTTCAAAGAGAGAGAGAAAGTGAAACTCTAAACGACTTATATATAGGTGGTATGATTGTATTTTTAATTTCTCATATATAAAATCTTTTCTTCCTTCCCTTCATTTCTACTCAACCCATACAATCAATAGATATAGAAGTGTGTAGAAATGGCAAGTTCCTCAAGTTATCAAATAAGAAATATTTGTGTTTTCAGTAGATCCAGTTCTAATAAGGAAATAGAGTTATTAGAATCAGCAAATCATATTAGTAAGGTACTAACTGAGAGAATGATTTATTTAGTGTATGGGAAAGACAGTCGTGGGTTAATAAAGGGAGTGTCAATAGCTATATTTTTAAAAGGTAGTCAAGTTTTGGGGGTTATCCCCAAAGCTTTAGCAAATGGGAACATCATTGGAAAAACAATTGGAGAGGAACTACAAATCTCCACAATGTCTAATCAAATGAATGTCATGTTTAAACACGTTTATGCCTTCATTACCTTACCAGATGGTCTAGACACATTGAAAGAGATCTTTAGTATTCCTCTTGGGCCCAACTACATATTCACCATAAACCCATAGGTTTGTTAAATGTTAATGGTTATTATGATAAGTTGTTTTTTCTTGATCATGCTGTGGAACAGGAATTTCTAATATCTTGGCACAACAAATCATAATCTTTGTTGTTACTACTGAATAATTGATTGACTAACTATAATTTTTCATTCCTGTAATTGATCCCTTCATGAGTCGCATAAACTGGTCAATTAAGGAAAGCCGTAAAAAGCTTATATTGAATTTGAGCCTTTATTTGTGAATCCTTGTGTCTTTTTTTTCTACCTTAGAACTTTGAGGACAACGTCTCATTTTGGTTGGGAGGAAAGGATAGTAGTTGATATTAAAAAAAATTAACTAACTGTGTTTTTTATTTCATAAACCATTTGCAAAACTATTATTACTAGGATGATAGAGTAAAGAAGTTTTTATATTGTTTATTTATGTTTCTCTTCTTTATTATATTTAGCTAAGTTTATTATATCAAGGTGAAAAGGTTACACTAATGTTGTAAGAATAAGTATAGTGTAAACTTAATATGGACTTTAATGTTTGATACTGAGATGTTTTGTATACTTTGCTTGTTAAATAATTAATCTAAATTTATATTATATAACACTTGGTAAAACAAATACTTGACACTTTCATAGCCTAACCATATGGTATAACCGACATTTGTGCTATGAAAGGAACATGATTTATTATTAACATAAGTTATAATCATAAATACTTGACAATATTTACAAGTGTTAGCATTATTCAAATAAGATAACTAATGTAGTCATGTTAACAATTTATAATCTGACTGGAACCTCCTTTGTGTGTAGTTTCCAATTAAGTAATAAAAAGAGTTTATACTATACTTATTTGAAATACCATTAATGGATCCTCTAACCTTGACATTTGTTGTTATCATTGTTTAATCCTCACATTGATCTTTTATCTCAAAGTTCTCATCAACTTCTTTTTCTTCTTCTATTACTACTACTACTACTACTACTACTACTACTATTACTATTACTGTTACTGTTACTGTTACTATTACTATTATTATTATTATTATTATTAGTATTCTTATTACTAAAACTATTACTATTACTATTACTATTATTGTTATTGTTGTTGTTGTTGTTGTTGTTTATAATTTTTACAATTAACCTCTCTGTGGTTTGACCCACCCCAGTCTTACCGAGTTATTTATTACCTCGACACTTCTACAGTTAGGACAAGACATCAATCTTTTGATCGTTTCAATTTGTGTTATATAACACTTGATACAACAAATACTTAGCATATTCACAACTCAACCATATGGTATAACCTATATTTATGCTATGAAAGGAACTTGATTTGTTGTTAACAAAAGTTATAATCATGAATGCCTAACAACATTTACAAGTATTAGCATTATTTCGAGTAAGATAACTAATGTAATCATGTTAACAATTAAGATAGCTAATGTAATCATGTTAACAATTTATAATCCAATTGGAACCTTCTTTCTGTGTGGTTTCTAATTAAGTAATAAAAACAGTTTATAATATACTTGTTTGAAATGCCATTAGTGGATCTTCTAACCTTGACATTTGTTTTTATAATTGTTTAATCCTCACATTAATCTTACATCTCAAAGTCCTCTTTAACTTCTTTATTATTATTATTATTATTATTATTATTATTATTATTATTATTATTATTATATAGTTAAACCTCCCTATGATTCGACTTTGGTCTTATCGAGTTATTTATTACTTCGATACTCCTATACTTAGGAGAAGACATCAATCTTTTGGTTGTGTCAATAGTGATACTGGTGGCGCTCAGAGTGAACTTGTCCATAATGGTTATTCTTGTTATATTTATTGGTCTTTAAGTGCCTTATTCAAAAACATTCTTGAGGTTTAATTCTTTTAGACATGTTGATTACCTAAGTTTGCAGTTCTCTTTAAATGGTCATAAGAGTATCACTAAGAGTTGAGTCTATGGTAAGTGTAAACTTAAACTTGGACACTAGATGATTATGACTCAAATGCATGCAACAATAACTTATAAATGAGATTGAGTGCACAAATGGTTCTTGCAAGTAAAATTACAATACAAAAATAAAACCAAACCTTTTTTTATGTGAGGATTAATCAAGAATAGATTAGGCTAGAAAAATTATAAGCAAATAATGATTAATCAAATAATGGTCACAACTTTTACTAGCTTCAGGCTCAATAACTAGTTGTTAAATATCAATGAAGAAAGAGGTTGTTAAGAAATAAAAATGCAAGGTGAGATTTTTTTTTTAGGCACAAAATTAATAATAATGACAACTTTAAATGACAATTGTAATACCAAAACAGTAAAATTCAACAAATTAAAAGATGAGTGATTTATTAACTGGATTATCGGGAAGAAGTTTGTTGTTGTTGACATAGCAGACTAGAGGACTTGCCTGTTGACATGTTGGATTATGCAGTGCTGACATGGCTTTACTAGCTGACACAGCTCTGGGTTATGCTAGTGTGGTTTGCTGAGATGATGTGACGTTAGTGTGGTATCAATGGGCTAACTTGGTTGGTGATGTGTGCATGGGTTAATTAATTTTCCTTGAAAGCTTTATGTAGTTTGCTTGTCTTCTACAATTTCTTAATTGTTATTGGAGGCAAAGACTATTATGGGCACTAAAGGTGGTGGTTGCCACTAGTCTGTGTTGCCATTCTGCATTTTGCTAGAGATGAAGATCTATAATTGTCTCCCACAGTGTTGATTTGGTGGTTGCCACTAGTCTGTGTTGTCATTCTGTATGTTGCTGAAGATGAAGATCTATTGATGTTTCCTGTGGTGTCGATCTAATGGTTGACATTTCTCTGTTTTGGAGGTTACAGTGGCATGGGCTAAGATTATTGATGCCACCCATTGATTTGTTGTTGTTGGTGATTAGTACTTAAAAGTGCATTTTTATCAAGATTTTATATCATCATTTTGCACTCGAAGTATCAATAACTCCTTAACTAAAGCATGTTTTATAATAACGTATCTAATAATATAAGATACCTTTAATTTATGGTAAAT
>NW_011500000.1:53687-69444 GCF_000495115.2 Populus euphratica
TGGTAAATGTTCATTTTAAATACAGGTCTATCACATAAATGAAAGGATTGATTGATGAATTTAAGAACTGAAATTAAAAGGACAAAGAGATGGTCAAACTTAGAAAAGCAATGTTGGTGCAATCCAAACCAGAACATTGCTCGGTAATTAGAATTGTATATCTCAGATTTAGGTCTACTTTATATGAATGGAAAGGTAAGACATAGGCCTACAACTTTCATATGGAGCCCAAGATCTAAAAAGGTCATTTTCAAGTCCAAATTATAGCAACAACAAATAAGCCTGAATTTTCTTTTAGTCGTGTCAAGTTTTTGGCGCCGTTGCCGGGGAGGTAAGTTCTTGTATAAATTATAGTATTTATTTTATTTTCTCTTTTCACTTTTCTTGTATATAACTTTGTTTCTTTTCTTTTGTTTCTTTTTATTTTGTTTTCTTCCTCCTTCTTTTGCTTTGTTGTTCTTCTTTTTATTTTATTCCTACACGTGCATGAGAGTGTGGTCACGTACATCAAGTGGTAGACTTTGTAGGGTATCCTCATCATTTTCAGAAAATATGGCCGAAGAAGATAATCAATCACTTCATAATGAGAATAATGAGAATAACCGTGCTAGAACACTTAGAGACCACATGAATCCCACAAGAACAAGTGCACCATCATGCATAGTTTTTCCTCCTGATGCATCTCATTTTAATTTTAAACCAGGTATTATTCAACTTTTACCTTCTTTTCATGGTTTGGAATTGGAAAATCCATACTTGCATTTAAGGGAATTTGAGGAGGTGTGCAACACATATAATAATTTAAATTGTAGCATGAACACCATCAGATTAAAGCTTTTTCCTTTTTCATTAAAAGATAAAGCTAAAACATGGCTACAAAATTTAAGACCAGGATCCATTCGTGCTTGGGATGAAATGCAACAACAGTTTTTAAAGAAGTTTTTTCCATCTCATAGAACAAACTCTTTCAAAAGACAAATCACTACTTTCACTCAAAAACCAGGAGAAACATTTTACCAATGTTGGGATAGGTATCGAGACTTGCTTAGTACTTGCCCTCATCATGGTTTTGAAACATGGAGATTGGTTTCACATTTCTATGAAGGGTTAACACCTAAAGATAGGCAAATGGTTGAATTGATGTGCAATGGAACTTTTGAAGATAAAGACCCTGATGAAGCAATGGAGTACTTAGACTTGTTAGCTGAAAATGCTCAAAATTGGGACACCGCGGGTACTTATGAGGCACCGAGTAAAACTCAACCTCATACATCTAGTGGAGGTATGTACAACCTTAGGGAAGATCATGACCTTCAAGCCAAGTTTGCATCTTTAGCTAGAAAAGTCGAGGCACTAGAATTGAAAAAGAGTGGTCAATTAAAATCTGTTGAAAACATTGTGTGTCAAATCTGTGAAACAAATGAACACTCAACCAACGACTGTCCAACCTTGCCTTCTTTTAAGGAATATCTCCATGAACAAGCTCATGCTTTAAACAATTTCCAAAGGGCCAACCACAACCCATACTCCCAAACATACAACCCTGGTTGGAGAAATCACCTAAATTTCAGTTGGAAGTGTGATAACAACAATGCACAAACTTCACAACCACCATTTCAAGCACACCATAATTTCTAAAATTCTCATGGATATGCACCTCCTTATGCTCCACCTCCTAGAAGAAATCTTGAGGAAACATTGCATGCATTTATTGAAAAGTAAGAGACAATCAATACTCAACTTGCTCAAAACAAGATAGATTTTAAAGATACTCTTGCAAAATTAACATCTACTCTCAGTTTTCAAGAGAAAGGTAAGTTTCCATCTCAACCACAGCAAAATCCCAAGGAGAAATACAATGCAAATGCAAGTAGTTTTGGAAGTCAACACATGGATCAAGTCAAATCAGTCATCACTTTTCGCAGTGGTAAGGTTATTAAAAAACCCACTCTTGAACCGTATGAGAAAGATGATGAGTCAATCTCTAAGGGTAAGGAAAGGGTTGAATCTGAATATTGCAAGGAAAAGGTTGATTCCCTGCCAGCACTTCCATTTTCTCATGCCATGACTAATCAGGAAGAAATCGAGGATGAAAAAGGCACCGAAAATGTTGATCCGGATCTTTTATCAAAAGTGACAACAGATTCGACACCCGACATTACACCAATCGATGATTACTTTCCTAATAAATCTCTACTTTCTCTTAGTTCAATGCCTTGGTTTGCTAAAAATATCAATTTTCTTGCTTTAGGATTTTTGCCAGCTCACTAGAGTACCGAAGACAAAAGAAAATTTTTGAGCAACATGCAAAAATTTTATTGGGATAACCCTTACTTATTCAATTATCGTCCTGATCAAATATTTCAAAGATGCTTTCCCGATAATGAGGTAAGTAATTTCATTAAATTTTGTCACTCTAAGGCACATGAGAATCATTTCTCGTAAAAAAAGAGGAATGTAAAAATCTTACAAAGTGGATTTTACTAGCCCACCATATTCAAGGAGTCACATGCATTCTGCAAAAACTGTGAAAATTGTCAAAAGGTGGGATTTATTTCAAAACACAGAGAGTCTTCAGATAATCTTTTATTGACTCTTAAGTCTCATCATAGTCGAGATAAGTATCGTGTAATTCATGATTTATGGCCACCATATTATAAAGAACATGATCGACTTAGTCTTGGGAATCTGACTAAAAAAGACCCTGTTTGCTAGTTTTTAAGAAAACTGGATGGGAAGCCTATCCCCGACCCATAGAGGGCGTTTAAGCCGTTCTTGGACGTAAAACTAAGGGAAGATGTGAGCCACAATCACAACTACCTGTACATACACATGCTTTTTCAAAAGTAAATAAATAAATAAAAAGAGAGAGAGAGAGTGTAAGACTCTAGTTGGCCTACATATAGGTGTTATGATTGCCTTTCTAATTTCTCATCTATAAAACCCTCTCTTCCTTCCTTTCATTTCTACTCAACCCATACATTCAACAAATACAGAAGTGTGTAGAAATGGCAAGTTCCTCAAGTCATCATATAAGAAATATTTGTGTTTTCGGTGGATCTAGTCCTAGGAAAGAAAAGGAGTTTTTAGAATCAGCAAATCATCTTGGTCAAGTGCTAGCTGAGAGAAAGATTCATTTAGTGTATGGGGGAGGCAGTCTTGGGTTAATGGGAGGTGTGTCAATAGCTGCATTTTTAGGAGGTAGTCAAGTTTTGGGGGTCGTCTCCGAAGCTTTAGCACAAGGGGACATCATTGGAAAAACAATTGGAGAGGAACTTCAGGTCTCCACAATGTCGGCTCGAATGAATGCAATGTTTAACCATGCTGATGCCTTCATTGCTTTACCAGGTGGTCTAGGCACATTGGAAGAGATCTTTCATATTTCCTCTTGGGCTCAATTACACATTCACCATAAACCCATAGGTTTGTTAAATGTTAATGGTTATTATGATAAGTTGTTATCTTTTCTTGATCATGATATGGAACAGGAATTTTTAACATCTTCTGCACGACAAATCATAATCTCTGCTGCTACTACTGAACAACTGATTGACCAACTATAATCTTTCATTCCTGTAATTGATTCCTCCATGAGTCGCATAAATTGGTCATCTAAGGAAAGCTGTAAAAAGCTTAGATTGGATTTGAGTCTTCATTTGTGAATTTTTGTGTCCATTTGTTTTATTATTGTGTTTTGTTATTTCTTATTTTTGTTTAAGTGTGTTTCAGGTTTGTCAAAATTTGTTATTTTAGGTGATATCTTCTATACTCTATCTTTCTACCTTAGAACATTGAGGACAATGTCTCGTTTTGATTAGCGAGAGAGGGTAGTAGTTGATAAAAAAAAAATTATTTTCTATTTCATAAAGCATATGCATAATTGTTGTTACTAGGATGGCAGAGTAAAGGAGCTCTTTTGTTAAAGTGACTCTTGAGACGCATCTTAGTAACCATTCTTAACAAGGTCTATTATAATACTTCTTAAAATATTCAGATTTACAAACTCTTGCATTATTATCACTTAATTTTGCTCATATACTTATTTGATATGTATTCTTAAACCTTAATTTACACACACACACTTTAAACATATGATTGTGGATTGCATATTGGATTATTACATTATTTATGTTATTTTGTTAAAGGTAACAACTAAGGGAAAGGGATAGTATATAATTAAAAAAAAGAGAAAAAAGAAAAAATGATAATAAAAAAAATGTAGATAAGTTTGGTTTCGTAGCTTCCATAACCTAAGCAATTAAGCCCGAAGGGGTGTTTTAACACCTAATACCCTAAAGTCAACTGACTTGGGAGCTATTGGCCCAACGCTTGTTACATGGGTTGAGGAGAAAAGCTTAAGGGAATCAAACATTGCACTATCTACACATCAGTATCTACGACCCGAGTTACTAAGCTTGTAGGGGTGTTTTAACAAGTAATGCCCTAGGACCAACTGGTTTGGGAGTCATTAGCTGGAAGCTCGTTACATGGGTTAAAGATGCATGATGTTTTAAATTATATGTATATATATTAAAAAAAAAAACAAGAAGAAGAAGACAAAAATAATAATCCCAACCCAAAGAAGTTAACCTTAAACATTAGAACAAAAATTTTGTTTTCTTCCAAGAAAAGCCCATAATTATGTGTTGATACATTGAGCACAAAAGAAAGGTTTATGAATATTTTGTTAAGAGGTATTGAGCAGGTATATAAATTTAATGAGAGTTTGTTTATCTGGATAGATTAATGGAAGTTAAATGATGACTATCTTGCTTTGTGGAATTTCCAAATTGTTTTTCTATTTTAACGCTTTGATTACTAGAGACTAGTAATAAGCTGGTTGGGGGGTGTGATTAGTACTTAAAAGTGCATTTTTATCAAGGTTTTATATTATCATTTTGCACTCGAAGTATTAATAACTCCTTAACTAAAGCATGTTTTATAATAACGTATCTAATAATATAAGATACCTTTAATTTATGGTAAATGAAAGGTTTATGAATATTTTGTTAAGAGGTATTGAGCAGGTATATAAATTTAATTAGAGTTTGTTTATCTGGATAGATTAATGGAAGGTAAATGATGATTACCTTGCTTTCTGGAATTTGCAAAGTATTTTTCTATTTTAATGCTTTGATTACTAGGGACTAGTAATAAGCTAGTTAGGGGGTGTTATTGATACTTAAAAGTGTATTTTTATCAAGGTTTTATATCATCATTTTGCACTTGAAGTATCAATAACTCCTTAACTAAAGCATGTTTTATAATAATATATCTAATAATATAAGATACCTTTAATTTATGGTAAATGTTCATTTTAAATGCATGCCTATCACATAAATGAAAGGATTGATTGATGAATTTAAGAACTGAAATTGGAAGGACAAAGACATGGCCAAACTTAGAAAAGAGATGTCGGTGCAATCCAAACCAGAACACTGTTTGGTAATTGAGACATATGTAGAGTTGTAGATCTCATATTTAGATCTATTTTATATGGATGGAAAGGTAAGACATAAGCCTACAACTTTTATATGAGCCCAAGATCTAAAAAGGCCATTTTCAAGTCCAAATTATAGAAACAACAAAGAAGTCCGAATCTGTCTTCTAGCCCGAGCACTATTCAGTATTTGACCCATATCTGGAGTTCTGGAAGTCCAAATGAGCTGAGACAATTTCCTACAACTTTCATGTTTTCAAGTGGCTCCAATTTTGATGTTATCAATGACGTTCTGGGCAGACAAGAGAAGATAAGGATTGTCACCAAGTCAAGAGTTGGTCACCCACTCATCAATTAGTCATCAAATCAATAGTTCCCAATTTTGGCCTATAAAAGGATGCATTTGCCATGCATTTAGGCATCTTGGTTTCCAGATCAAGATCATGCTCTTGCTTTCTCTCTTTGTATTTTTTGTATTGCTTATGCTTTGCTTTCATTAATATCAAGTTTATGCCTTTCATTGCCTTTCATTTACTTAGTTAACTTTTATCTTATTTATGTTCTTATTTTGTTTATTTATTTTTCTTTCTTTCATTATGTCTAGCTAAGTTTATTATGTCAAGGTGAAAAGGTTACACTAATGGTATAAGAATAAGTATAGTGTAAACTTAATATGGACTTTAATGTTTGATACTAACATGTTTTGTATTTGTTATCTTGTTCACTCTTTAATACTTTGCTTGTTAAATGACTAATCTTGATTTATGTTGTATAACACGTGGTACAACAAATGTTTGGCACTTTCATAGCCCATACTGTATGGTATAACCGACAGCTGAGCTATGAAAGGAACTTGATTTGTTGTTAACATAAGTTATAATCATGAATGCTTGACGAGATTTACAAGTATTTGCATTAATCGAATAAGATGACTAATGTAATCATGTTAACAATCTATAATCAGATTGGAACCTCCTTTGTATGTGGTTTTCAATTGAATAATAAGAGTTTATACTATACTTGTTGGACATACCATTAGTGGAACCTCTAACTTTGACATTTGTTATTATCATTGTTTAATTCTTACATTAATATTCCATCTCAAAGTTCTCATCATCTTTTTCTTCTTCTTCTTCTTCTTCTTTCTCTTTACTACTACTACTACTACTACTATTATTGTTGTTGTTGTTGTTGTTATTATTGTTATTGTTATTGTTATTATTGTTGTATTATTGTTATTTATAATTTTTAGAATTAACCTCCCTGTGGTTCGACCCCGGTCTTGCCATGTTATTTATTACTTCGACACTCCTGCACTTGGGAGAAGACAACAATCTTTCGGTTGTGTCAAGTATCATTTACCCCATTGCAAACTCAAAATGGGTTAGTCCAACCCAGGTTGTCCCTAAAAAATCTAGAGTCATGGTAGTGAAGAATGAAAATAATGAGCCAATGCCAATAAGAATCCAAACTAGATGGCGTATGTGCATTGATTATCGTAAGTTGAACATGGTGACTAGGAAGGACCATTTTCCACTTCCATTTTTAGACCAGGTGCTTGAAAGAGTAAATGGAAGAGCTTTCTATTATTTTCTTGGTGGATACTCAGGTCACAATCAAATTGAGATTTCCTTCAAAGACCAAGAAAAAACCACTTTCACTTGTTCTTTTGATACTTATACTTATAGAAGAATGTCTTTTGGCTTGTGTAATGCATGAGTATCTTTAGTGACATGGTGGAATTGTTTTTGAAAGTTTTCATGGATGATTTTTTAGTTTATGAGGATTCTTATGAGTTGTGTCTAACATATTTAGAAAAAGTTCTTGAAAGATGTGAAGAGAGCAATCATGTACTCAATTGGGAGAAGTGTCATTTTATGGTGACACATGGCATTATCTTATGTCACATTGTCTCTCCAAAAGGGATAGAGGTAGATAAGTCAAAAGTGGAAATCATTCAAAAATTACCTACCCCTAGGATTGTGAAAGATGTGAGATCTGACACGACCAAAAAATTAATGTCTTCTCCCAAGTGTAGGAGTGTTGAAGTAATAAATAACCTGGCAAGACCAGGGTCAAAGTACAGAGAGGTTAATTATATAAATTATAGATAACAATAATACAACAACAGCAACAATAGTAACAATAATAATAATAATAATAATAATAATAATAATACTAGTAGCAGTAATAGTAGTAGTAGTAATAGTACTAGTAGTAGTAATAGTAGTAGTAATAATAAAAAAGAAGAAGAAGAAGAAGAAGAAGAAGTTAATGATAACTTTGAGATGGAAGATTAACGTACGGATTAAACAATGATAACAATAAATGTCAAAGTTATCAAAAAAGTATAGTATAAACTCTTATTATTCAAATGAAAACCATATACAAAGGAGGTTCTAATCAGTTTATAAATTGTTAACATGATTACATTAGTTATCTTATTCGATTAATGTTAATACTTGTAAATCTCATCAGACATTCAGGATTATAACTTATGTTAATGACAAATTAAGTTCCTTTCATAGCCCATAGGCTATGAAAGTGCCAAGCATTTGTTGTACCAACTGCTATACAACATAAATTTAGATTAGTCATTTAACAAGCAAAGTATTAAAGAGTGAACAAAATAACAAATACAAAACATGTTAGTATCAAACATTAAAGTCCATATTAAGTTTACACTATGCGTATTCCCACACCATTAGTGTAACCTTTTCACCTTGACATAATAAACTTAGCTAAACATAATGAAAGAAAGAAAAATAAATAAATAAACAAAATAAGAACATAAATAGATAAAAGTTAACTAAGTAAAGGAAAGGAATTGAAAGGCATAAACTTGATATTGATGAAAATAAAACTTACGTAATACAAAAAGAGAAATAAAAAGCATGATCTTGATCTAGAGACCAAAATGCCTAAATGCATGGCAAATGCCTCCTTTTATAGGCCAAAATTGGGAACTATTGATTCGATGACTAATTGATGAGTGGGTGGCCAACTCTTGACTTGGTGACAATCTTTATCTTCTCTTGTCTGCCTAAAACGTTATTGATAACATCAGAATTGGAATCACTAGAAATATGAAAGTTGTAGGAAATTATCTTAGCTTTCCAGGGAAAAAAAATGGAGGTTATTTGGACTTCTAGAACTCCAGATATGAGCCAAAAAATGAACAGTGCGTGGGGTGTAGGACAGATTCGAACTTCTTTGTTGTTGCTACAATTTGGACCTAAAAATGGCCTTTTTAAGTCTTGGGCTCCTATAAAAGTTATAGGCCTATGTCTTACCTTTTTATCCATATAAAATAGACTTAAATCTGAAATCTACAGCTCCTGATATAACCCAATTACCGAACAGTGTTCTGGTTTGGACTACACCGGCATCTCTTTTCTAAGTTTGACTATCTCTTTATTATTTCAATTTCAGTTCTTAAATTCACCAATCAATCCTTTTATTTATGTGATAGGCCTGCATTTAAAATGAACATTTACTACAAATTAAAGGTATCTTATATTATTAGATATGTTATTATAAAACATGTTTTAGTTAAGGAGTGATTGATACTTTAAGTGCAAAATGATAATATAAAACATTGATAAAAATGCACTTTTAAGTACTAATCACACCTTCCAACGAGCTTATTACTAGTCCCTAGTAATAAAAGCGTTAAAATAGAAAAACAATTTGTAAATTCCACAAAGCAAGGTATTCATCATTCAACTTCTATTAATCTATCTAGATAAACAAGCTCTCATTAAATTTATATATTTGCTCAATATCTCTTAAACAAGATATAAATAAACCTTCTTTGTGTGCTCAATATATCAACACATAGTTAAGGGGCTTTACTAGGAAGAAAATAAAATTCTTGTTCTAATGTTTAAAGTTAACTTCCTTGGGTTATGCTTTTTTTTATCCTTCTTTTTTTTGTTTTTTTTTTTAATATATATACATGTAACTTAAAACACAATGCATCTTTAACTCATATAACGAGCTTTCAGCTAATGAATCCTAAACCAGTTAGTCTTAGGGCATTAGGTATTGAGATACCCCTACGAGATTAGTATCCCAGGTTGTAGATACGAATATGTAAATAGTGTAGTGTTTGTTTTCCTTAAGCATTTCTCCTCAACCCATGTAACAAGCGTTGGGCCAATAACTCCCAAGTCAGTTGATATTAGGGTAGGTGTTAAAACACCCCTTCGAGCTTAATTGCTTAGGTTAGGGAGGCTATGAAACAAAACTTACCTATATTTTTATTATTATCATTTATTTTTATTTTTATTTTTGCTCATTTTTTTTGTTTTTTCAAATTATATACTATCTCATTCCCTTAGTTGTTACCTTTAACAAAAGAACATAAATAATGTAATAATCTAATGTGCAGCCCACAATCATATTAAAGTGTGTGTGTGAAAATTAAGGTTTAAGAATACATGTTAAATAAACATATGAGCAGAATTAAGTAATAACAATGTGAGAGTTTGTAAACTTGAATATTTCAAGAAGTATTATAATAGACTTTGTTAAGAATAGTTATTAAGATGCGTCTTAAGAGTTATTTTAACAAAAGAGCTTCTTTACTCTGTCATCCTAGTAACAATAATTTTGCACATGCTTTATGAAATAGAAAACACAGTTAGTTAATTTTTTTTTGTCAATTACTACCCTCTCCCCCCAACCAAAATGAGACATTATTTACAATGTCCTAAAGTAGAAAGATAGAGTATAGAAGACATCACTTGAAATAACAAACACTAATAAACCTAAAACATACTTAAACAAATATAAAAAATAACAAAACACAATAATAAAAGAAAAAGACACTAAGATTCACAAATGAAGACTCAAATCTAATCTAAGCTTTTTATGGCTTTCCTGAGATGACCAATTTATATGACTCATGGATGGATCAATTACAAGAATGAAAGATTGTAGTTGGTCAATCAATTGTTCAGCAATAGCAGCAGAGATTATGATTTGTCATGTAAAAGATGTTAGAAATTCCTGTTCCAGAGCATGATTAAGAAACGACAACAATTTATCATAATAACCATTAACATTTAACAGACCTATGGGTTTATGGTGAATATACAGTTGGGCCCAAGAGGAGATATGAAAAATCTCTTTCAGTATGTCTAAACCACCTGGTAAGGTAATGAAGGCATCAATATGGTTAAACATTGCATTCATTCGAGCAGACATTATAGAGACATGTAGTTCCTCTCCAATTTTTTTTTCCAATGATGTCCCCTTGTGCTAAAGTAGACCTAAATCTAAGATCTACATCTACAGATATGACCCAATTACCGAGCAGTGTTTTGGTTTGGATTGCACCAGCATCTCTTTTCTAAGATTAGCCGTCTTTTTATCCTTTTAATTTCAGTTCTTAAATTCATTAATTAATCCTTTTATTTATGTGATAGACCTGCATTTAAAATGAACATTTACCACAAATTAAAGGTATCTTATATTATTAAATATGTTATTATAAAACATGTTTTAGTTAAGGAGTTATTGATACTTCAAGTACAAAATGATGATATAAAACCTTGATACAAATGCACTTTTATGTACTAATCAACATCCTTTTTAGGACATGCTGGTTTTTATCGAAGATTCATTCATTCTTTTAGTACCATTGCCAAACCATTATGTAACTTGTTCTCACAAGATGTCCAATTTGATTGGACATCAAAATGTCAAGAAGCTTTTGAAAAGCTTAAATGGTTAGTGGCCACTGCACCAATCATGCAAGCTCCTGATTGGTCTTTACCATTTGAACTGATGTGTGATGCTAGTGATTTTATGGTAGGGGTTGTTTTAGGGCAAAGAAAAGATAAGAAGCCTCATGTCATTAATTATGCTAGCAAGACTTTAAATGATGCTCAATTGAATTACACTACAATTTAAAAAGAACTCTTAGTTGTGGTCTTTGCATTAGACAAGTTTAGGTCTTATTTAGTTGGATCTCTTGTTATTGTTTTCACTGATCATACAACATTGAAATACTTGCTCATAAAGCAAGACGCAAAACCACGTTTGATTCGATGGATCCTCCTACTCCAAGAGTTTAACCTTGAAATTCGAGATAAAAAGGGAGTACAGAATGTAATGGCTGATATTTGTCCTGTCTTTCAAGTGATAAGACCATAATTAATGAATCTTCAATAAATAAACTCTTTACTGATGAAAATTTATTTTGTGCAAGTACTATCTCCTATATTGGTTCTTCATGGTATACTAACATAGCAAATTACCTAGCCACAAGTCAGATTCCTTCTCATTGATCTAAACTTGACAAACAAAAATTCTTGCGCAATGTACGTACCTTTTTTGGGATGACCCCTACCTATTTAAATACTGTCTTGACCAAATTGTTAGGCGGAGCATCCTTGATCATGAAATTCCAAATGTCATTAATTTTTGTCATGCACTAACATGTGGTAGACATTTCTCTTCCAAGAAAACCATTGTCAAGATCTTGTAGTATGGTTTTTATTGGCCCACCATGTTTAAAGATGTTCATGCCTTCTGTGTTGCATGTGACCGATGCCAACAACTAGGTAACCTTACTAGGCGTAACATGATCTCCCTTAACCCCATTCTTGTTTTGAAAATATTTGATTGTTGGGGGATTGATTTCATGGGACCTTTTCCAAGTTCATGTGGCTACCAATTCATCCTTGTAGTTGTTGATTATGTGTCTAAATGGGTGGAGGCCATTGCATCTCGAACCAATGACCATTGAGTTGTAGTCAATTTCTTGAAAGAAACTATTTTCTCTTATTTTGGCATGCCCTAGGTTATGATTAGTGAGGGGGGAAAACATTTTTGTAACAAGCCTGTTGGGATGTTGATGAGAAAATATGGTGTAATTCACAAGGTCAGTACCCCCTATCACCCACAAACTAGTGGCCAAGCTAAGTTGGTAAATAGAGAGATCAAGAACATTTTAGAGAAAACAGTCAACCCAAACCATAAAAATTGGTCCTTACAACTAATTGATACTTTGTGGGCATATTGTACTGCTTACAAGACCTCTTTAGGAATGTCTTCTCATAGGCTAGTTTATGGACAACCTTGTCATCTCCCTGTTGAGATTGAGCACCGTGCATATTGGGTCATCCGTTAATTTAATGACAATGAAAACGAGGTTGGCAAAAATAGAAAGCTTTAATTGGATGAATTAGAGGAGCTGAGAAATGATGCATTTGAAAATGCAAAAAATTTAAAACATAAGATGAAAACTTTGCATGATAAACATATTCTTAGAAAATCCTTTCATGTTGGTCAAAAGGTTCTCTTGTATAATTCACGATTACATCTCTTTCTTGGAAAGTTGAGGACAAAATGGATTGGTCTATTTGTGATTAAATCCATTTCTAAGCATTGTGCCTTTGAGGTAGAAAATTCTAAGAATGGAAATGTTTTCAAAGTAAATGGTCATCGATTGAAACCTTATTTTGAAAACTTTATGGCTGAAGTTGAGACATTGGATCTTGAAGATGTAATATCATTGTAGTATCACAAGTAATGAGTTTTTTTTCCTTTCTTTCTTTTTCTTTTATTTTTCCAACTCTTATATTTACTTGTTCATGCATTAGGGACAATCCATTATTCTAAGTTGGGGGGTGTGAGGTTCTTTATTTAAAAAAAAATGGTTTGATGTTTTCTTTTAGTTGTATTATGTAGGTTAAAAAAAAAGAATCAAGTAAGAAGTCAGCTCATGTCCAATTCAGTCAGATATTCATCCTTGAAAAAAAAAAGAAATAATAATTTTCTAATCTTTATTCTTTTCTTCTCTATTTTTTTTTACGCTAAGGATAATGTAAAACTTAATTTTAGATATTTAATTATGTTGAATGCTTGAGATGGCTATGCTTGTTTGAAAAAAAATAAATTTGCATTCATAGGTAAGTAAGACTTGTTGAGGATCAACATTATATTTTTGGATTCATTATTGTGTTGAACATTGCATGCTTTAATTAGAGATATATAATATCTTATAAAGCAAGATATAGCATACTTTTTGTTCTCTTTAGGATTATTGAAGTACATCTTTCCTTGTAAAAGTTGTGCGAGTTATGTGATTATGCATAAAAGATAAGTGTGATGCTTTACTTATAATAATCCCTTTTGATCTAGTCGTAAACAAGGTTTAAGTAAATAGAATAATAATTATTAGACAATTAAATAAATAAATATGTACAAAGTTCTATCTACTCCAATGTTTTGAGTTGCTTAGTAACTAGGGATATTCATTACAAATGTTTATTTTTACGTCAAACAGCAACTTGAAATATGAGTATGCAAAAACACTTTTAGTTTGTGACTTTATGAGTAATCAGGTATATTCATCACAAATATTTGTATTCACGTCAAAAGGAAAATCACCATTTATAGATATTTCACAAGTTGAGTTTTCGTGTGAATCAATTATGTTGGTTGCATGATAAATACAATTGAACTTGGAATTTTGAAAGGATATTTGATTTAGAGAATCTGAGTATTATTTTTTTTATTTGCTATTGTGTATACATTAAGTTGAAGATACTAATATTTGCATGATAGGTCCTTCAAGTGTGATGAGTTGAGCTTAATTATAGTTATTATTATTCTTTTTATTTCAAAGGTTTTATGTTTTGTTTTGCTTGAGGACCAGCAAAATCTAAATTGGGGGGTAATTAGTACTTAAAAGTGCATTTTTATCAAGATTTTATATCATCATTTTGCACTCGAAGTATCAATAACTCCTTAACTAAAGCATGTTTTATAATAATATATCTAATAATATAAGATACCTTTAATTTGTGGTAAATGTTCATTTTAAATGCAGGTCTATCACATGAATGAAAGGATTCATTGATGAATTTAAGAACTGAAATTAAAAGGATAAAGAGATGGCCAAACTTAGAAAAGAGATGTCGGTGCAATCCAAACCGGAACACTGTTTGGTAATTAGGTCATATTTGGAGTTGTAGATCTCATATTTAGGTCTACTTTATATGGATGGAAATGTAAGACATAGGCCTACAACTTTTATATGGAGCTCAAGATCTAAAAAGGATATTTTCAAATCCAAATTGTAGTGACAACAAAGAAACCCGAATCTGTCTTCCAGCCCGAGTACTATTCAGTATTTGGCCCATATCTGGAGTTCTAGAAGTCCAAATGAGCTGCATTTTTTACAAGAAAGCTGAGACAATTTCCTACAATTTTCATGTTTTCAAGTGGCTTCAATTTTGATGTTATCAATGATGTTTTGGACAGACAAAAGAAGATAAGGATTGTTACCAAGTCAAGAGTTGGTCACCCACTCATCAATTAGTCATCAAATCAATAGTTCCCAATTTTGACCTATAAAAGGAGGCATTTGCCATGCATTTAGGCATCTTGGTTTCCAGATCAAGATCATGCTCTTGCTTTCTCTCTTTGTATATTTTGTAATGTTTATGCTTTGCTTTCATTAATGGTGTTCATGCCTTTCATTTCCTTTCCTTTACTTAGTTAACTTATCTTATTTTTATTTTTATTTTGTTTATTTTTTTTCTTTTATTATGTTTAGCTAAGTTTATTATGTCAAGGTGAAAATGTTACACTAATGGTGTGAGAATAAGTATAGTGTAAACTTAATATGGACTTTAATGTTTGATACTAACATGTTTTGTATTTGTTATCTTGTTCACTCTTTAGTACTTTCCTTGTTAAATGACTAATCTTGATTTATGTTGTATAACACTTGGTACAACAAATGCTTGGCACTTTCATAGCCCATACTATATGGTATAACCGACACCTAAGTATGAAAGGAACTTGATTTGTTGTTAACATAAGTTATAATCATGAATGCTTAACGAGATTTACAAGTATTTGCATTAATCGAATAAGATGACTAATGTAATTATGTTAACAATTTATAATCAGATTGGAACCTCCTTTGTGTGTGATTTCCAATTGAGTAATAAGAGTTTATACTATACTTGTTTGGCATACCATTAGTGGATCCTCTAACCTTGACATTTGTTATTATCATCGTTTAATCCTTACATTAATATTCCATCTCCAAGTTCTCATCATCTTCTTCTTCTTCTCCTTCTTTTTCTTTATTATTATTATTATTATTATTATTATTATTGTTACTACTACTACTACTACTACTACTATTATTATTGTTATTATTATTATTGTTATTACTATTATTATTGTTGTTGTTGTTATTGTTGTTGTTGTTGTATTATTGTATTAACCTCCCTGTGGTTCGACCCCGGTCTTGCCGGGTTATTTATTACTTCGACACTCCAGCACTTA
>NW_011500000.1:69510-88796 GCF_000495115.2 Populus euphratica
TTTTTTTTATTTTATTCCTGCACGTGCATGAGAGTGTGGTCACGTACATCAAGTGGTAGACTTTGTAGGGTATCCTCATCATTTTCAGAAAATATGGCCGAAGAAGATAATCAATCACTTCATAATGAGAATAATGAGAATAACCGTGCTAGAACACTTAGAGACCACATGAATCCCACAAGAACAAGTGCACCATCATGCATAGTTTTTCCTCCCGATGCATCTCATTTTAATTTTAAACCAGGTATTATTCAACTTTTACCTTCTTTTCATGGTTTGGAATTGGAAAATCCATACTTGCATTTAAGGGAATTTGAGGAGGTCTGCAACACATATAATAATTTAAATTGTAGCATGAACACCATCAGATTAAAGCTTTTTCCTTTTTCATTAAAAGAGAAAGCTAAAACATGGCTAAAAAATTTAAGACTAGAATCCATTCGTGCTTGGGATGAAATGCAACAACAGTTTTTAAAGAAGTTTTTCCCATCTCATAGAACAAACTCTTTCAAAAGAAAAATCACCACTTTTACTCAAAAACTAGGAGAAACATTTTATCAATGTTGGGATAGGTATCGAGACTTGCTTACTACTTGCCCTCATCATGGTTTTGAAACATGGAGATTGGTTTCACATTTTTATGAAGGGTTAACACCTAGATATAGGCAAATGGTTGAATTGATGTGCAATAGAACTTTTGAAGATAAAGACCCTGATGAAGCAGCGGAGTACTTAGACTGGTTAGCTAAAAATGCTCAAAATTGGGACACCGCGGGTACTTATGAGGCATCGAGTAAAACTCAACCCCATACATCTAATGGAGGTATGTACAACCTTAGGGAAGATCATGACCTCCAAGCCAAGTTTGCATCTTTAGCTAGAAAAGTCAAGGCACTAGAATTGAAAAAGAGTGGTCAATTAAAATCTGTTGAAAAATTATGTGTCAAATATATGAAACAAATGAACACTCAACCAACAATTGTCCAACCTTGCCTTCTTTTAAGGAATGTCTCCATGAACAAGCCCATGCTTTAAACAGTTTTCAAAGGGCCAACCACAACCCATACTCCCAAACATACAACCCTGGTTGGAGAAATCACCTAAATTTCAGTTGGAAGAGTGATAACAACAATGCACAAACTTCACAACCATTGTTTGAAGCACACCACAATTTCCAAAATTCTCATAGATATGCACCTCCTTATGCTTCACCTCTTAAAAGAAATCTTGAGGAAACATTGCTTGCATTCATTGAAAAGCAAGAGACAATCAATACTCAACTTACTCAAAACATGACAGATTTTAAAGATACTCTTGCAAAATTGACATCTACCCTTAGTTTCCAAGAGAAAGGTAAGTTGCCATCTTAACCACAACAAAATCCCAAAGGGCAATACAATGCAAATGCAAGTAGTTCCGGAAGCCAACACATGGATCAAGTCAAATCAGTCACTACTTTTCGCAGTGGTAAGGTTATTGAAAAACCCACTCTTGAACCTTCTGAGAAAGATGATGAGTCAATCTCTGAGGGTAAGGAAGGGGTTGAATCTGAAAATTGCAAAGAAATAACTAATTCCCCACCAGCACTTCCATTTCCCCAAGCCATGACCAAACAAAGGAAAGTCAATCACAACTCTAAAATTTTGGAAATTTTCAAACAGGTAAGAATCAATATACCTTTGCTGGATGCTATTAAACAGGTTCCTTCCTATGCTAAATTTTTGAAAGATCTATGCACTGTGAAGAGGAAACTGAATGTGAAAAAGAAAGCCTTTTTAGCAGAACAAGTAAGTGCCATTCTTCAGAACAATAATGCTTTGAAATATAAAGACCCTGGTTGTCCTATAATTTCTTGCTTTATTGGAGACCAAAAAATTAAAAGAGACTTACTTGATCTTGGTGTTAGTGTGAATTTACTTCCATATTCAGTTTTTCAGAGTCTCAATCTAGGTGAGTTAAAACAAACTTCTATAACTCTTTTACTTGCCGATAGATCTGTAAAAGTGCCTAGAGAAATAGTCGAAGATGTGTTAGTATCATTTATCCTGTGGATTTTATTGTCTTGGACACACAACCTCTTGAAGTATGTAATTCATTTCCTGTTATTTTAGGACGTCCGTTTCTTACAACTTCTAATGCATTGATTAATTATAGGAATGGATTGATGAAGCTATCATTTGGAAACATGACATTGGAGATGAATATTTTCAACATTTGCAAGCAACCTAGAGATGATAATGATTTACAGGAAGTGGACTTTACTGAAAAATTAATTCAGGATCAATTTCCAACCACTTCCAGTGAAATTGAGATTGATGAATCTGATAATTTGCAAGTGATTTATTTTCAGGAAGAATCAAAGGCAAGTAATTGAAGCTCACAAATTGAGGAATTACCACCACGATTAATTAAGTACATACCTTCATATGTTCACCCACCCAAACCTGATTTGAAACTGTTGCCATCCAATCTCAAATACTCATTTTTGGGAGAAAATGAAACTTTTCCGGTAATAATCTCTTCTAAACTTAATGCACATCAAGAAGGTAAGTTATTACAAACTCTGAAAATGCACAAAAATGCATTAGGATGGACCATAGCTGACATAAAAGGAATTAGTCCTTTGATTTGTACACACATAATTTATTTGGAGGAAAATGCTAAACCCTCTAGGGAAATGCAACAAAAGCTAAATCCTAATATGAAAGAAGTAGTGAAAAATGAAGTCATTAAGCTTCTAGATAATGAAATCATTTATCTTATTTCTGACAGCAAATGGGTAAGTCCTACCTAAGTTGTACCCAAGAGAATACTTTCACATGTCCGTTTGATACTTTTGCATATCAAAGGATGCCTTTTGGATTATGTAATGCACCAGCCACGTTTCAAAGATGCATGCTTAGTATATTTAGTGATATGGTTGAACATTTTCTTGAGATTTTCATGGATGATTTTTCTGTTTTTGGCGATTCATTTGATGATTGTTTGACTAACTTAGAAAAGGTTTTGACCAAGTGTGAAGAGAAGAATCTTGTGCTGAATTAGGAAAAATGTCATTTATGGTAACAAACGACATTGTACTTGGTCACATTGTTTCATCAAAAGGAATTAAGGTTGACAAATCTAAAATCGAGTTAATTGCGAACTTGCCAACACCAAAATCTATTAAAGATGTTAGATCATTCCTAGGACATGCTGGTTTTTATAGAAGGTTCATCAAAGATTTTAGTGTAATATCTAAGCCCTTAAGTAACCTTCTAACAAAGGATAATATTTTTGAATGGACTGAACATTGTGAAGAAGCCTTTGTTAAACTTAAAAACTTGCTTACTTGTGCTCCTGTCATTCAACCTCCCGATTGGTCATTACCTTTTGCAATAATGTGTGATGCTAGTGATTATGTCGTAGGTGCTCTTTTGGGATAAAGAAAAGATAAGAAACCTCATGTGATTTACTATACAAGTAAAACTTTAAATAGTGCTCAAATGAATTATACCACCACTAAAAAAGAATTACTTGTAATAGTATTTGCATGTGAAAAATTCAGGTCTTATCTTGTTGGCTCACCTATTGTTGTTTTTAGTGATCATACAGCATTGAAATATCTTCTTTCTAAGAAAGATTCTAAGGCAAGATTGGTGCATTGGATTTTGTTACTTCAAGAATTTGATATCACTATCAAAGATAAGAAAGACAGCGAAAATGTTGTCACAGATCACTTGTCAAGATTGGCAATAGATTCGAAAACTAACATCACACCAATCGATGAGTACTTCCCCTATGAATCTTTATTTTCTGTCTCTACAATGCCTTGGTTTGCTAATATTATCAATTTTCTTGTCTCAGGACAATTGCCAGCTCATTAGAGTACCCAAAATAAAAGAAAGTTCTTGAACGAAGTGAAGAACTTTTATTGGGATGACCCTTATTTATTCAAATATTATCCTGATCAAATATTTCGAAGATGCATTCCTGACAATGAGGTAAGTAGTGTCATTAAATTTTGTCATTCTAAGGCATGTGGAGGCCATTTCCCGTCAAAAAAGACAACTGCAAAAATCTTACAAAGTGGATTTTATTAGCCCACCATGTTCAAAGACTCACATGCATTCTACAAGTCTTGTGACAATTGTCAAAAGTTGGGATCTATTTCAAAACGTCACATGATGCCTTTAAATCCTATTATTGTCATTGAGATCTTTGACTGTTGGGGTATAGATTTCATGGGTCCATTCCCTCCATCATTTGGTTTCTTCTACATATTGGTCGTAGTAGATTATGTTTCAAAATGGATAGAGGCAATTCCAAGTCGAAACAATGATCACAAAACAGTGATAAAGTTTTTGAAAGAAAATATTTTGAGTCAATTTAGAGTCCCTCGAGCCATAATAAGTGATGGTGGAACACATTTCTGCAACAAGCCATTTGAGTCTTTAATGAAGAAATATGGAATCACACACAAAGTTGCCACCCCTTATCACCCTCAAACAAGTGGACAAGTAGTGCTTGCTAATAGGGAGATCAAACATATTTTGGAGAAAACAGTGAACCCTAATAGGAAAGACTCGTCTGTAAGACTTAATGATGCACTTTGGGCTTATCGAACTGCTTATAAAACATCATTAGGTATGTCACCTTATAGACTAGTCTATAGAAAACCTTGTCACTTGCTTGTGGAACTTGAATATAAAGCTTATTGGGCTATTAAAGCTTTCAATTCAAATCTGGATGATGCTAGTCAACTGCGAAAATTACAAATAAATGAGCTTGAAGAAATAAGAAATGATGCATATGAGAATTCAAGAATTCATAAAGCAAAAATTAAAGAGTTTCATGACAAGAAAATACTGAGAAAAACATTCAATGTTGGTCAAAAAGTCTTGCTTTATAATTCTCGACTGCATTTATTTCCTGGAAAATTAAGATCAAAATGGAGCAATCCTTTTATTGTGAAACATGTGTATCCATATGGGGCCTACGACATCGAGAATCCAAAGAATGACAATGTTTTCAAGGTAAATGGACATCGTCTGAAAGTTTACTTTGACAATTTTTCAGTTGAACATGACTCTATTGAATTGGGTGATCCTGTATATAAAGATTGATTTTTTTATGTTTCTTTTTGAGTGATTTTTACTAGTTTCTCTCACCCCGGTCAAATGGCGGATAATAGTACGCCATAACTTAAGTCGGTTCTTTCAGTTTCCCACAATAACTGATATCTGTATATATATTTGTGCAATTCTTTGAATCTCTCTTCCAATTCTCATTTGAAAATGGACACTAATCTTGAAAAATTGAAAAAGTATTTTCCCGCTCTACCTCAAAATGCGATTACAAAAATTTACCATGCTAGATGTGCAAGATTGAGATTGTTAATGAATCATGGAATTCCTGAAGATATTCGCTGGTTGATTGAAGCAAAGGTCCGATTAACAGGTGAGTCCTCTAACTTCATTTCACACATGCCTGGAACAGGTAAAAGCACTTTTGCAAAGAAGCGTCGTGCAAAACGACTGGATGTCTGTCATCGATGTGCTAGATGGACTTGTAATACACAATGTCGTTCTTTAGGAATGTTATCTATAAACTGTGAAGATAAAATACAATTCATTAAGGATGGCCTGAGTAAGGAGTCTTTAGATAATCTTCTATTAACTCTTGAGACGCATCCTAGTGGAGATGTGCATCGTGCAATTCATGATTTATGGCCACTATTTCATAAAGAACATGATCGACTTAGTCTTGGGAATCTGACTAAAAAAGACCTTGTTTGCCAGTTTTTAAGAAAACTAGATGGGAAGCCTATCCCCGACCCATTGAGGGCGTTTAAGCTGTTCTTGGACGTAAAACCAAGGGAAGATGTGAGCCACATTCACAACTGCGATTTGACTTTATTTTGTTTGTAAAAACTTGTGTCTTTTGGTTTTACTATTGTGTTTTGTTATTTCTTATTTTTGTTTTAGTGTGTTTCAGGTTTTGTTAGTGTTCGTTATTTCAGGTGATATCTTCTATACTCTATCTTTCTACCTTAGAACATTGAGGACAATGTCTCGTTTTGGTTGGGAGGAAAGGGTAGTAGTTGATAAAAAAATAATTTGTTTTCATTTCATAAAGCATGTACATAATTGTTGTTACTAGGATGGCAGAGTAAAGGAGTTCTTTTGTTAAAGTGACTCTTGAGACGCATCTTAGTAATCATTCTTAACAAGGTCTATTATAATACTTCCTGAAATATTCAGGTTTACAAACTCTCGTATTGTTACCACTTAATTCTGCTCATATACTTATTTAACATGTATTCTTAAACCTTAATTTACACACACACACTTTAACATATGATTGTGGGTTGCATATTGGATTATTACATTATTTATGTTCTTTTGTTAAAGGTAACAACTAAGGGAAAGGGATTGTATATAATTAAAAAAACAAAAACATGAAAAAAAAAATGATGATAATAAAAATGTAGATAAGTTTGGTTTCGTAGCCTCCCTAACCTAAGCAATTAAGCCCGAAGGGGTGTTTTAACACCTAATACCCTAGTCAACTGACTTGGGAGCTATTGGCCCAACGCTTGTTACATGGGTCGAGGAGAAAAGCTTAAGGGAATCAAACATTGCACTATCTACATATCAGTATCTGCGACCCGAGTTACTAAGCTCGTAGGGGTGTCTTAACACCTAATGCCCTAAGACCAACTGGTCTGGGAGTCATTAGCTGAAAGCTCGTTACATGGGTTAAAGATGCATGATGTTTTTAAATTATATGTATATAGATTTTTTTTAAAAAAAAAGAAAGAAAAAAAAAAGACAAAAATAATAATCTCAACCCAAGGAAGTTAACCTTAAATATTAGAACAAAAATTTTGTTTTCTTCCAAGAAAAGCCCCATAATTATGTGTTGATACATTGAGTACAAAAGAAAGGTTTATTAATATCTTGTTAAGTGGTATTGAGCAGATATATAAATTTAATGAGAGTTTGTTTATCTGGATAGATTAATGGAAGTTAAATGATGAATACCTTGCTTTGTGAAATTTGCAAATTGTTTTAACGCTTTGATTACTAGGGACTAGTAATAAACTGGTTGGGGTGTGTGATTAGTACTTAAAAGTGCATTTTTATCATGGTTTCATATCATCATTTTGCACTTGAAGTATCAATAACTCCTTAACTAAAATATGTTTTATAATAATGTATCTAATAATATAAGATACCTATAATTTATGGTAAATGTCTATTTTTAATGCAGGCCTATCACATAAATGAAAGGATTGATTGATGACTTGAAGAACTTAAATTGCAAGGATAAAGAGATGGTCAAACTTAGAGAAGAGATGTCGGTGCAATCCAAACCGGAACACTGTTCGGTAATTGGGTCATATCTGGAGCTACAGATCTCAGATTTAGGTCCAATTTATATGGATAGAAAGGTAAGACATAGGCCTACAACTTTCATATGGAGCCCAAGATCTAAAAAGGCCATTATCAAGTCCAAATTGTAGCAACAACAAAGAAGCCCGAATCTGTCTTCCAGCCCGAGCACTGTTCGGTATTTTGGCCATATCTGGAGTTCTAGATGTCACAATGAGCTGAATTTTTTACACAAGAAAGCTGAGACAATTGCCTAAAACTTTTGTGTTTACAACTGGCTCCAATTTTGAAGTTATCAATGACGTTTTGGGCAGACAAGAGAAGATAAGGATTGTCACCAAGTCAAAAGTTGGCCACCCACTTATCAATTAGTTATCAAATCAATAGTTTCCAATTTTGGCCTATAAAAGGAGGCATTTGCCATGCATTTAGGCATTTTGGTTTCCAGATCAAGATCATGCTCTTCCTTTCTCTCTTTGTATTTTTTGTAATGTTTATACTTTGCTTTTAAGTTTATGCCTTTCATTTCCTTTCCTTTACTTAGTTAACTTTTATGTTCTTATTTTGTTTATCTATTTTGCTTTCTTTCATTATGTCTAGCTAAGTTAGTTATGTCAAGGTGAAAAGGTTACACTAATGGTGTAAGAATAAGTATAATGTAAACTTAATATGGACTTTAATGTTTGATACTAACATGTTTTATATTTGTTATCTTGTTCACTCTTTAATACTTTGCTTGTTAAATGACTAATCTTGATTTATGTTATATAACACTTGGTACAACAAATGCTTGGCACTTTCATAGCCCATAATGTATGGTATAACCGACACCTGAGCTATGAAAGGAACTTGATTTGTTGTTAACATAAGTTATAATCATGAATGCTTGACGAGATTTACAAGTATTAGCATTAATTGAATAAGATGACTAATGTAATCATGTTAACAATATATAATCTGATTGGAACCTCCTTTGTGTGTGGTTTCCAATTCAATAATAAGAGTTTATACTATACTTGTTTGATATACCATTAGTGGAACCTCTAACCTTGACATTTGTTATTATCATTGTTTAATCGTTACATTAATATTCCATCTCAAAGTTCTCATCTTCTTCTTCTTCTTCTATTTCTTTATTATTATTATTATTAGTACTACTACTACTACTACTACTACTACTACTACTACTACTACTACTACTACTACTACTACTACTACTACTACTACTACTACTACTACTACTACTACTACTACTACTACTACTACTACTACTACTACTACTACTACTACTACTACTACTACTACTACTACTACTACTACTACTACTACTACTACTACTACTACTACTACTACTACTATACCAGGTGGTCTAGGCACATTGGAAGAGATCTTTCATATTTCCTCTTGGGCTCAATTGCACATTCACCATAAACCCATAGGTTTGTTAAATGTTAATGGTTATTATGATAAGTTGTTGTCTTTTCTTGATCATGCTGTGGAACAGGAATTTCTAACATCTTCTGCACGACAAATCATAATCTCTGCTGCTACTGCTGAACAATTGATTGACCAACTACAATCTTTCATTCCTGTCATTGATCCTTCCATGAGTCGTATAAATTGGTCAACTAAGGAAAGCCATAAAAAGCTTAGATTGGATTTGAGCCTTCATTTGTGAATCTTTGTGTCTTTTGGTTTTATTATTATGTTTTGTTGTTACTTATATTTGTTTCAGTGTGTTTCAGGTTTGTTAGTGTTCGTTATTTCAGGTGATATCTTCTATACTCTATCTTTATACCTTTAAACATTGAGAACAATGTCTTATTTTAGTTGGGGGGAGAGGGTAGTAGCTAAAAATAAAAAACTGTGTTTGCTATTTCATAAAGCATGTGCATAATTGTTGTTACTATGATGGCAGAGTAAGGATAATTTTTATGACTCTTGAGACGCATCTTAGTAATCATTCTTAAAAAGATCTATTATAATACTTCATGAAATATTCAGATTTACAAACTCTCGCATTGTTATCACTTAATTATGCTCATATACTTATTTAACATGTATTCTTAAATCTTAATTTACACACACACACTTTAACATATGATTGTGGGTTGCATATTGGATTATTACATTATTTATGTTCTTTTGTTAAAGGTAACAACAAAGGGAAAGGGATTGTATATAATTAAGAAAAAAAAGGTAACAACTAAATTATTACATTATTTATGTTCTTTTGTTAAAGGTAACAACTAAAGGAAAGGGATTGTATATAATTAAAAAAAAAGAAAAAGAAAAAAAGAAAAAAATGATAATAATAAAAATGTAGATAAGTTTGGTTTCGTAGCCTCCCTAACCTAAGCAATTAAGCCCGAAGGGGTGTTTTAGTACTTAAAAGTGCATTTTTATCAAGGTTTTATATCATCATTTTGCACTTGGAGTATCAATAACTCCTTAACTAAAGCATGTTTTATAATAATATATCTAATAATATAAGATTCCTTTAATTTATGATAAATGTTCATTTTAAATGCAGGCCTATCAAATAAATGAAAGGATTGATTGATGAATTTAAGAACTGAAATTGAAAGGATAAAGAGATGGCCAAACTTAGAAAAGAGATGTCGGTGCAATCCAAACCGGAATACTATTCGGTAATTAGGTCATATCTGGAGCTATAGATCTCAAATTTAGGTCTACTTTATATGGATGGAAAGGTAAGACATAGGCCTACAACTTTCATATGGAGCCCAAGATCTAACAAGGTCATTTTCAAGTCCAAATTGTTGCAACAACAAAGAAGCCCGAATCTGTCCTCTAGCCCGAGCACTGTTCAGTATTTTGACCATATCTAGAGTTCTAGAAGTCAAAATGGGCTGAATATTTTACACAAGAAAGCTTAGACAATTTCCTACAACTTCCATGTTTTCGAGTGGCTCCAATTTTGACGTTAGCAATAATGTTTTGGGCAGACAAGAGAAGATAAGGATTGTCACCAAGTCAAGAGTTGGCCACCCACTCATCAATTAGTCATCAAATCAATAGTTTCCAATTTTGACCTATAAAAAGAGGCATTTTCCATGCATTTAGGCATCTTGGTGTCCAGATCAAGATCATGCTCTTGCTTTCTCTCTTTGTATTTTTTGTAATGTTTATGCTTTGTTTTCATTAATATCAAGTTCTTGCCTTTCATTTCCTTTCCTTTACTTAGTTAACTTTTATCTAATTTATATTCTTATTTTGTTTATCTATTTTTCTTTCTTTTATTATGTCTAGCTAAGTTTATTATGTCAAGGTGAAAGGGTTACACTAATGGTGTAAGAATAAGTATAGTATAAATTTAATATGGACTTTAATGTTTGATACTAACATGTTTTATATTTGCTATCTTGTTCACTCTTTAATACTTTGCTTGTTAAATGATTAATCTTGATTTATGTTGTATAACACTTGGTACAACAAATGCTTGGCACTTTCATAGCCCATACTGTATGGTATAACCGACACCTGAGCTATGAAAGGAACTTGATTTGTTGTTAACATAAGTTATAATCATGAATGCTTGACGAGATTTACAAGTATTAGCATTAATTGAATAAGATGACTAATGTAATCATGTTAACAATATATAATCTGATTGGAACCTCCTTTGTGTGTGGTTTCCAATTGAATTATAATCTAATTGGAACCTTCTTTATATGTGGTTTCCAATTGAATAATAAGAGTTTATACTATACTTGTTTGACATACCATTAGTGGATCCTCTAACCTTGACATTGTTTGTTATCATTATTTAATCCTTACGTTAATTTTTCATCTCAAAGTTTATTTATCTAGATTGATTAATGGAAGTTGAATGATGAATACCTTGCTTTGTGGAATTTGCAAATTGTTTTTCTATTTTAATGTTTTGATTACTAGAGACTAGTAATAAGCTGATTGGGGGGTGTAATTAGTATTTAAAAGTGTATTTTTATCAAGATTTTATATCATCATTTTGCACTCGAAGTATCAATAACTCGTTAACTAAAGCATGTTTTATAATAACGTATCTAATAATATAAGATACCTTTAATTTATGGTAAAATTTTATTTTAAATGCAGGCCTATCAGATAAATAAAAGGATTGATTGATGAATTTAAGAACTGAAATTAAAAGGACAAAGAGATAGCCAAACTTAGAAAAGAGATGTCGGTGCAATCCAAATCGGAACACTATTCGGTAATTGGGTCATATTTGGAGCTGTAGATCTCAGATTTAGGTCTCCTTTATATGGATGGAAATGTAAGACATAGACCTACAACTTTAATATGGAGCCCAAGATCTAAAAAGGTCATTTTCAAGTCCAAATTGTAGCAATAACAAAGAAGCCCGAATATGTTTTCCAGCCCAAGCATTGTTCAGTATTTGGCCCATATCTGGAGTTTTAAAAGTCCAAATGAGCTGAATTTTTTACACAAGAAAGATGAGACAATTTCCTACAACTTTCATGTAGTGGCTCCAATTTGGATGTTATCAATGACGTTTTGGACAGACAACAAAAGATAAGGATTGTCACGAAGTCAAGAGTTCATCACCCACTCATCAATAAGTCATCAAATCAATAGTTCCCAATTTTGGCCTACAAAAGGAGGCATTTGCCATGCATTTAGGCATCTTAGTTTCCAGATCAAGATCATGCTCTTGCTTTCTCTCTTTGTATTTTTTATAATGTTTATGCTTTGGTTTCATTAATATCAACTTTATGCCTTTCATTTTCTTTCCTTTACTTAGTTAACTCTTATCTTATTTATGTTTTTATTTTATTTATTTATTTTTCTTTCTTTTATTATGTTTAGCTAAGCTTATTATGTCAATGTGAAAAGGTTACACTAATGGTGTGAGAATAAGTATAGTGTAAACTTAATATGGACTTTAATGTTTGATTCTAACATGTTTTGTATTTGTTATCTTGTTCACTCTTTAATACTTTGCTTGTTAAATGACTAATCTTGATTTATGTTGTATAACACTTGGTACAACAAATGCTTGGCACTTTCATAACCCATACTGTATGGTATAACCAACACCTGAGCTATGAAAGGAACTTGATTTATTGTTAACATAAGTTATAATCATGAATGCTTAACGAGATTTACAAGTATTAGCATTAATCGAATAAGATGACTAATGTAATCATTTTAACAATCTATAATCAGATTGTAACCTCCTTTGTGTGTGGTTTCCAATTGAGTAATAAGATTTTATATTATACTTGCTTGACATATCATTAGTGGATCCTCTAACCTTGACATTTCTTATTATCATCGTTTAATCCTTACATTAATATTTCATCTCCAAGTTCTCATCATCATCTTCTTCTTCTCCTTCTTTTTCTTTATTACTACTACTACTACTATTATTAGTATTATTATTGCTACTATTATTATTGTTGTTATTATTGTTACTCTTGTTGTTGTTTATAATTGTTGTTTATAATTTGTATAATTAACCTCTTTGTGGTTCGACCCCGGTCTTACCGAGTTATTTATTACTTCGACACTCCTGCACTTGGGAGAAGACATCAATCTTTCAGTCGTGTCAGGGGGTGTGATTGTGCATCAAAAGTATCATTAAGTCTCTTATTTGACATATATATTTATTATTTTTATTTGGATTTTTATAATAATTGATGTGCTTTTTAGTAATGAAGTTTCTTTTAATGTTTTGCTAGGTTTATAGAGCTTAAACTGATTATGTTAGAAAATTTAATGTTGGAATTCAGAACAAAGAATTGAAGAGAAATTTAGTTGAAGTTTGAAGCAAATCTTGGTTCAAATAAGTGCTCTAAATTTTTTTCAAAAAATCAATTCTATTCCAATCTTAAAAAAAATTATCATATGATCTATTTCAAGCCCAAAGTTGCCTTATATTGTGTGCAAACTTCAACCATCAAACACTCAACGTTTCAATGTCAATCTTATCCTAAATAATAGGTACATTTGTATCCTTATATGATGATTAAATTCAACCCTAAATCAGCTTCAAATCAACTTAAGCACAATCCATGATCTTACATGTCCACACAATAAATAACAATTGATTTATTTTGGGTAATCCATTGATCCACGAAGGCAAGCACATGGATGGAAAGCTGGAGGGGGTATTGTTACATTATTTTATATCAAAAAGAAGAAAGAGACAGCTCATAAATGAGGAAGAAAAACGTGCACCAAAGTGGTTGCAAAGCTGGCCTGATTTGATTTTTCAAAATATGTTTTGGTGTTTTGCCCATAACTTTTGACCCAGGTGTCCAAATGAGTTGTTCTTTAATGATCTGGAAAGGTGACAAAATTTCCTATAAATATGTCTCTAATAGACATCTCCATAAAAGGCTTCTAAGAGGGTCTAAATTGCTGTTCAAAGGTAGCATCATATTTGTGTCCGAATTTTTACTGAAATTGTGTTGTGTTCTTCTTTATAGATTTCAGTTCTTTAGTTTATAAAACTTATTATTTCAGTTTGATTCAAGTTATTTCATATTTGTTAAAGTGTTCTTATACATAATCATGTTGGCTAATCTCTTTCTTGGATCCAAATCAAGGATGATGGTGGTTGAGGTGAGTTCTTTAAGATATAAATAAATCTTAATGTTTATCTTCTCATTTTATTCATAAATGTTTTATTATTGCAAGAAAATTTTAGAAATCATTTAGGTAATTTTATAATCTTGAATTTTTATGCACAAACTTTAGTTTTGGTATAGAGATTACATGAGTCAATGTCTTACTTAATATGAAAGTACTTGTTCATTCTTAAGCAATAATCAATCTTTATCTTTTTAAACTTCATTGTAATATCTTCCAATCTAATATCACCATCGTTGATTTTAGGTTGAGTTATCTTACATATCTTGAAGGAATCACCAATATATCACCATTAAAATTGATTTGGACCAAGACTTACTTTTTCTTGTCATTTAAAATCTATTTACACGTTTTCATCTTTGAAAACAAATCAATCAATTATTTCCAACCAAGTTATTATTAATTTAATTTCTCGAGTTTTTTTTGTTACCTAGCTTAATTTCTAGATCTAGCTCTCTGTGGATATGACGTCGATCTTACCGAGTTAATTGCTACATCGCACACTTATGCATTTGCGAGTTAAAACAAGCCGATCATAAAAAGCGGTTAAGCAAATCATAAACAAGAGATTAATATAAGCAAAACTTAAACATTACAACAAGAAATAGAGCAAGAACATAATCTTGATTTAAACACCAAGATGCCTACATGCATGGAAAATGTCTCCTTTTATAAGCCAAAATTAGAAACTACTGATTTGTTGACTAATTGTTGAGTGGGTAGCCACATTTTGACTTGGTAGCAATACTTATCTTTTTTTATGAATAAAACATCATTACTAACATCAAATTTTGGACAAACTCAAATCATGAAAGTTCTAGGAAATTGTCTCAGTTTTCCAGGTAAAAATATATTGAGGTTATTTGGACTTCTACAACTCGAGATATAGGTTGAACACTGAATAGTATCTAGGTTGTAGGACATATTTGTACTTCTATGTTATTGCTAAGATTTGGACTTTCAATCAGCAGAATTGAGTCTTGCCTTCCTATGAAAGTCTTAAGCTTATGTCTTAGCTTTCCATTCATATAAAGCAGATCTAAATCCAAGTTCTATAGCTCTAGTTATGATTCAATTACCGAATAGTGTTCTAATTTGGACTCAACCAGCATCTCTTTTCTAAGCTTCACCCTCCTTTTATCCTTTTGATTTTAGTACTTCAACTCATCAATCAATCATTTTATTTATATAATAGACATATATTTAGGATGAACATTTACCATAAATTAAAGGTATCTTATGGTATCATACTTGTTATTATAAAATATATTTTAGTTAAGGAGTTATTGATACTTCAAGTATAAAATGATAATATAAAACCTTAATAAAAATGCACTTTTAAGTATTAATCAGAAGGCTTTTAATTTAGTAAAGAAAAAATTTCAGCTCCATTATTATCACTATCTGACTTATGAAAACTTTTAAGATTGAATATGATGTCTCAAGAGTAGGTATTAGAGTTGTTTTAATGTATAAAAAAGCTCATACCTTATTTTAGCCAAAATCTCAATGGTGCATTATTGAAGTATCCTACTTGTGATAAAGAACTTTACACTTTAGTAAGAAATTTGAAGACTTTGCGACATTGCATGTGGCCTAAAGCATTTGTAATCCATACTAATCAAGAACCTAAAATGATCAATTCGATTCACTTTTTTTGGTTTTAGGTTTATCAAACTAAAACCAAACTGGTCAATTTTTAAAAAATTCTAATAAATTTAATCAATTTTTTTCACCATTTAATTTTTCCAATTATTTTTTTTTTAATTTTCTTAATTTAATCAATTTTTTAATTTTTTGTTTCTCACTCCTATTGCTATGCTAGTGTAGTACATGCGGCTGGACTCTTCATCTCTCTTTCCCTAACCTCTCTCGGCCAACCCGTAACCAAAACAAACGAAAACCCAACATCCCCTCTCCCTAATGGCAGCCCTTTTCCCTTTCAGCACAAATACCACCATCAACCCGAATAGCCGATGCCATTTTCCTTTTCGCCACCAATCATCTCAACCACCGAATCAGACGAGATCCGCCAACCCGACCAGCAACAATAGCCCCGTTCACCAGCCTCTAAAACCAAAGCTCCACACAATTACCTCAGCCTCGTTTAACCCAAACTAAGTTACAGTTCTCCCAACGCCATACCAGTCACTCTTAAGAAAAAAAAAAGGCATTCAAGACTATTTATTTCATCGAATCAGTAACGCCGCTCCCAACCACTAGTAACAACTCTGCCTCTTCTCCTCCTTCCACAGCGGACATCTCCTCTCCACAGCAGCAAGAGAGACCCATTCGAACCAGTCCCCATAATAGCTATAATTAGAAGCTAGAAATCAACCCATACAGACCCATTTCCTTTTCCTTCTCAATGTTGACAGTAGCCATAGATTCGACCTCTTCTTGCTCCCCATTATTGACTGTTGAAGCAGATAGTAGGGCGATTTTGATTGTTGTTGAAGCAGATAGTAAGGTGACTCGACCCTAATAATGCATGCGAAGAGAGGTTATAACGGTTATGTAGCATATGAACAGTGGTCGTAGTAAATGCACAACTTATAAGTTGTGCAAGTACTACTTCCATAACCACTGTTTTTACGCTGGAGTAGAAATTATTTTCCCAATTTGAAAAGCAAATTAACCAATGGTGCTAACGTGGAAAAAAACTCCACTTTGGGCAGAAGAATATCATAAATAATAGTTATGTTGGTATAGTAGTTGAGTAGGCGATTAACCCAACCTGAAGGCCCAAGTACGTTATATGTAAGCCGAAGACAATCACAACAATACCCTGAAAAAAGACATCTCGAATCTTTAGCTGTAGTACATTAGCATGTGCAATCAACTAGCCACCCTGTGATACTTTACCATCAATGACATCAATGTGCTCAAAAAATTAAAAATTAAAATGGTTGCTCATGAAATTGAGCGCATATCTAAAAGGAATATTAAAAAAAATAACAAAAAACAAAAGAAAAAAACTCCCAGAATCTTTGCTGCCACGGTGGATTAAGAGACTTGTCCCCTTAAATGTGGATCCACGTTTCAACAGATCCACGTTTCAACAGTTACAACCATGCTCATCCATGCGAGCAAAACCCGTGAGAATGACACATTATCAAGTAATCACTTTGCCTTACCTGCTGCTATTTCAAAATGACAGTGTACTTCACTTAATAATTCATAAACGAAAAACTATACGGGGATTAGTGTCTCTATTATTACTGTTTCTATACATACAAACCATTATAAATTAAAGCAGTATAATTACAGAGCTTTCCTTATTACAAGAAGTTGAAAAAACTACAAAGAAAAGGTAGGCTTATCTTTTTATGGCATATATATGACATTGACAAGATAATTAAAGAGAAAATAATTAGTTTTAATTTTGGTGGTGCTGGAAACTCTAAAATACAAATATTTAATGTTAGGATAGGTAAGCTCTACGTGCCCGCACTCCAAGTGAGGCTAGAAGCCACAATTTATAGACACATGATGCTGGAGTTGTCCTGTATGCTAGGCCAGACCCGTTCATATAGCTGTAGACCAGGCAAGCAGGTTTAAAGACATATAGTGCTCGGGATGTCTTAGACATTTGGGTCAGACCTGCATCCATGGCTGCAAACATAATCGAGCAAGTTTGAAGACCCACTCGGAACGCCTTAACCTTGAGTCCAGTGTCAGGACTCATTACTCAAGATCCATTTCACTTAGGTTTTGCATCAGAACCTAAATTTTTTGAATTTTTTGGTAGGACCTAAGGTTCCTGGATCTTGCATTATTAATATAATTATTTATATTATTTATATTATTATTTTTTTATAATTCAAAGTATTCATCATAAAAATATAATTATTTGTGTTATAAATATTTGTATTATAAATGTTATATTTTTATTATAATTCAAGTATTAATATAAAAAATATTATTATTTTTGTTATAAATATTATCATTTTTATTATAATTCTCTTGAGTACTCCAGACGTAAAACCAATTGGCCTTAGGTCTTGCATATCAAACATATTATTATTTGTGTTATAAATATTTTTTTTATTAATACTAAAAGTATTCATATAAAACATATTATAATTTTTGTTTGAAATATTATTGTTTTTATTATAACTCAAAGTATTTATATAAAAAATATAATTATTTGTGCTATAAATATTATTATTTTTATTATAATTCTCTTGGATATGCCATTAGTACTCAATAGTACATTTTTATCAAGGTTTTATATCATCATTTTGCATTTGAAGCATCAATAACTTAACTAAAACATGTTTTATAATAACAAGTTTGATACCATAAGATATCTGTAATTTATAGTAAATATTCATCCTACATGCAGGCTTATCATATAAATAAAATGATTGATTAATAAGTTGAAATATTGAAATTGAAATGAGAAAGAGGGAGTCAAACTTAGAAAAGAGATGCTGGTGTAGTCTAAACTGGGATACTGTTTGGTAATTGGATAATATTTGGAGTTGTAGATCTTAGATTTAGGTCTTCTTTATATGAATGAAAAGCTAAGATATATACCTAAAACTTTCATGGGAAGGCAAGATTCAATTATATTATTTGGAAGTCCAAATCTTAGCAACAACGTAGAAATCCGAATTTATCTTGTAGCCTAGACATTATTCAGTGTTCAGCCCATATCTCGAGTTCTAGAAGTCCAAATGACTTCAAATTTTTTTTTAAAAAATCTGAAACAATTTCCTAAAACATTCATAAGTACGGTTGATTCAAATTCTAACGTTATCAATGTTGTTTTGTTCATACAAAAAGATAAGGATTGTCACCAAGTCAAGAGTTGGTCACCCACTCAACAATTAGTCATCAAATCAATAGTTTCCAATTTTGGCCTATAAAAGGAGGCATTTTCCATGCATTTAGATATCTTTTTTTTTTCAAATCAAGATCATATTCTTGCTCTTTTTTATTATGATGCTTAAGTTTTACTTATATTAATCTCTTATTTATGCTTCTCATTTTCTTTCTTTTACTTAGTTAACTTGTAAAAGAAACAAAAGAAAAGAAACAAAGTTAGATACAAGAAAAGTGAAAATAAAAAATAAAACAAAGACTATAATTTGTACAATAAGTTACCTCCCTCGCAACGGCGCCAAAAACTTGACACGACCAAAAGATTGGTGTCTTCTCCCAAGTGCAGGACTGTCAAAGAAACATATAACCCAGCAAGTCCGGGGTAAAATCACAGGGAGGTTAATTGTAGAAATTATAGATAACAATAATACAACAATAATAATAACAATAACAATA
>NW_011500000.1:89374-90021 GCF_000495115.2 Populus euphratica
AAATGAAAGGCATAAACTTGATATTAATGAAAGCAAAGCATAAACATTACAAAAAATAAAAAGAGAGAAAGCACGAATATGATCTTGATCTAGAAACCTAGATGTCTAAATGCATGGCAAATGCCTTCTTTTATAGGCCAAAATTTAGAACTATTGATTTGATGACTAATTGATGAGTGGGTGGCCAACTCTTGACTTGGTGACAATTCTTATCTTCTCTTGTCTACCCAAAGCGTCATTAATAACATCAAAATTGAAATCACTTAAAAACATGAAAGTTGTAGTAAATTGTCTCAGCTTTTTAGAAGAAAAAAAAATAGAGGTCATTTGAACTCCTAGAACTCCAGATATGGCCCAAACATTGAACAGTATTCGAACTGCAAGACAGATTTAGACTTCTTCTTTTTTGCTATAATTTGGACTTGAAAATGGTTTTTTGAAATCTTGGGCTTTGCATGAAAGTTGTAGACCTATGTCTTACCTTTCTATCCATATAAAGTATACCTAAATTTGAGATCTTCAGCTCTAAATATGACCCAATTACAAAGCAGTGTTCTGGTTTGGACTACTCCAACATCTTTTTTCTAAGTTTGGCCTCTCTTTGTCCTTTCAATTTCAGTTCTTAAATTCATCAATCAATCCTTTCA
>NW_011500000.1:90139-162538 GCF_000495115.2 Populus euphratica
AAGTTAACCTTAAATATTAGAACAAAAATTTTGTTTTCTTTCAAATAAAGCTCCATAACTATGTGTTGATATATTGAGCATAAAAGGAAGTTTTATTAATATCTTGTTTAAAAGGTATTGAACAGATATATAAATTTAATGAGAGTTTGTTTATCTAGATAGATTAATGAAATAAGAATGATGAATGTCTTGCTTTGTGGAATTTGCAAATTATTTTTCTATTTTAACGCTTTGATTACTAGGGACTAGTAATAAGCTGGTTGGGGGGTGTGATTAGTACTTAAAATTGTATTTTTATCAAGGTTTTATATCATCGTTTTGAACTTGAAGTATTAATAACTCTTTAACTAAAACATGTTCTATAATAACAAGTTTGATATCATAAGATACTTTTAATTTATGGTAAATATTCATCCTAAATATAGGCTTGTCACATAAATCAAAGGATTGATTAATAAGTTGAATTATCAAACTTAGAAAAGATATGCTGATGGAGTCCAAACTAGAATACTATTCGGCAATTGGGTCATATTTAAAGTTGTAAATCTCATATTTAGGTGTGCTTTATATAGATGAAAATCTAAGACATAGGTCTAAAACTTTCATGAAAAGAAAAGACTTAATTATGCTATTTGAAAGTTCAAATTATGAATACCTGATAATATTTATAAGTATTAGCATTATTCAAATATAGGAAGGTTAAACTCAATTCTTCTATTTGGAAGTCTAAATTTGAGCAACAATATAGAAGTCTGAATCTGTCCTACAGCTTAGACATTATTCAGTGTTCAACCTATATCTCGAGTTCTAGAAGTCCAAATTACCTCAATTTTTTTTAAAACAATCTGAGACAATTTCCTAGAACTTTCATGAAAAAAATCTGAGACAATTTCCTAGAACTTTCATGCGTAAGGTTGGTTCAAATTCTAACTTTATTATTAACGTTTTGTTCAGCTAAAAAGATAAGGATTATCACCAAGTTAATAGTTGGTCACCCACTCAACAATTCATCAAATCAATAATTTTTAATTTTGGCCTATAAAAATAGATATTTACCGTGTATTTAGGCATCTTGGTTTTTGGATCAAGATTATGTTCTTACTCTCTTTTTATTGTAATGCTTAAGTTTTACTTATATTAATATCTTGTTTATGCTTTTTATTTTCTTTTCCTTATGACATGACTAAAAGATTGATGTCTTCTCCCAAGTGTAGGAGTGTCCAAGTAATAAATAACCCGAGAAGACCAGGGTCGAATCACAAGGAGATTAATTGTATAAATTATAAATGACAATACTACAACAACAATAACAACAACAACAATAATAATAATAATAACAGTGTGCGGGCTGTAGGACAGATTCAGACTTCTTTGTTCTTACTACAATTTATACTTGAAAATAGCCTTTTTAAATCTTAGCTCCATATAAAAGTTGTACTCTTACTTTTCCATCCATATCAAGTAGACCTAAATCCAAGATTTATAGGTCCAGATATGACCTAATTACCGAACAGTGTTTCAGTTTGGACTGCACCAACATCTCTTTTCTAAGTTTGACCATCTCTTTGTCCTTTCAATTTCAGTTCTTAAATTCATCAATCGATCCTTTCATTTGTGTGATAGGCCTGCATTTAAAATGAACATTTACCACAAATTAAAGGTATCTTATATTATTAGATATATTATTATAAAACATGCTTTAGTTAAGGAGTTATTGATACTTCAAGTGCAAAATGATGATATAAAACCATGATAAAAATGCACTTTTAAGTACTAATCACACCCTCCCCAACCAGCTTATTACTATTCCCTCGTAATCAAAGCGTTAAAATAGAAAAATAATTTGCAAATTCTACAAAGCAAGGTATTCATCATTTAACTTCTATCAATCTATCCAGATAAACAAACTCTCGTTAAATTTATATACCTGCTCAATACCTCTTAACAAGATATTCATAAACCTTTCTTTTATGCTCAATGTATCAACACATAATTATAGGGCTTTTCTTGGAAGAAAACAAAATTTTTGTTCTAATGTTTAAGGTTAACTTCCTTGGGTTGGGATTATTATTTTTGTCTTTTTTTTTCTTCTTGTTTTTTTTTTTAAAAAATATATACATATAATTTAAAAACACCATGCATCTTTAACCCATGTAATGAGCTTTCAGCTAATGACTCCCAGACCAGTTGGTCTAAGGGCATTAGGTGTTAAGACACCCCTAGGAGCTTAGTAACTCGGGTCGCAGATATTGATATGTAGATAGTGCAATGTTTGATTTCCTTAAGCTTTTCTCCTCAACCCATGTAACAAGCGTTGGGCCAATAGCTCCCATGTTAGTTGACTTTAGGGTATTAGGTGTTAAAACACCCCTTCGAGCTTAATTCCTTAGGTTAGGGAGGCTACGAAACCAAACTTATCTACATTTTTATTATCATCATTTTTTTTCTTTTTTTTTTAATTATATACAATCCCTTTCCCTTAGTTGTTATCTTTAACAAAAGAACATAAATAATGTAATAATCCAATATGCAACCCACAATCATATGTTAAAGTGTGTGTATGTAAATTATGGTTTAAGAATACATGTTAAATAAGTATATGAGCAGAATTAAGTGATAACAATGCGAGAGTTTGTAAACCTGAATATTTCAAGAAGTATTATAATAGCCCTTGTTAAGAATGGTTACTAAGATGCGTCTCAAGAGTCACTTTAACAAAAGAGATCCTTTACTCTGCCATCCTAGTAACAACAATTATGCACATGCTTTATGAAATGAAAAACAATTTTTTTTTTTTATCAAATACTACCCTCTCCCCCCAACCAAAACGAGACATTGTCCTCAATGTTTAAAGGTAGAAAGATAGAGTATAGAAGATATCACCTGAAATAACGAACACCGACAAACTTGAAACACACTGAAACAAAAATAAGAAATAACAAAACACAATAATAAAACCAAAAGCCACAAAAATTCACAAATGAAGGCTCAAATCCAATCTAAGCTTTTTACGGCTTTCCTTAGATGACCAATTTATACGACTCATGGAAGGATCAATCACAAGAATGAAAGATTGTAGTTGGTTAATCAATTGTTCAGCAGTAGCACCAGAGATTATGCTTTGTCGTGCAGAAGATGTTAGAAACTCCTATTCCACAGCATAATCAAGAAAAGACAACAACTTATCATAATAACCATTAACATTTAACAAACCTATGGGTTTATGGTGAATGTGCAGTTGCGCCCAAGAGGAAATATGAAAGATCTCTTCCAATGTACCTAGACCACCTGGTAAAGCAATGAAGGCATTAGCATGGTTAAACATTGCATTCATTCGAGCTGACATTGTGGAGACCTGAAGTTCCTCTCCAATTGTTTTTCCAATGATGTCCCCTTGTGCTAAAGCTTCGGGGACAACCTCCAAAACTTGACTACCTCCTAAAAATACAGTTATTGACACACCTCCTATTAACCCAAGACTGCCTCCCCCATATACTAAATGAATCTTTCTCTCAGCTAGCACCTGACCAAGATGATTGACTGATTCTAAAAACTCCTTTTCTTTCCCAGGACTAGATCCACTGAAAACATAAATATTTCTTATCTGATGACCTGAGGAACTTGCCATTTCTACACACTTATGTATTTGTTGAATATATGGGTTGAGTAGAAATGAAAGGAAGGAAGAGAGGATTTTATAGATGTGAAATTAGAAGGGCAATCATACCACCTATATGGAGATCAGCTGGAGTCTCACACTCTCTCTCTCTCTTTTTATTTATTTATTTACTTTTGAAAAAGCATGTGTATGTACAGGTAGTTATGATTGTGGCTCACATCTTCCCTTGATTTTACGTCCAAGAACGGCTTAAACGCCCTCTATGGGTCGGGGATAGGCTTTCCATCCAGTTTTCTTAAAAACTGGCAAACAGGGTCTTTTATAGTCAGATTCCCAAGACTAAGTTAATCATGTTCTTTATGAAAATGGGGCCATAAATCATGAATTGCACGACGTACATCTCCACTAGGATGCGTCTCAAGAGTCAATAGAAGATTATCTAAAGACTCCTTACTCAGGCCATCCTTAATGAATTGTATTTTATCTTCACGGTTTATAGATACTATTCCTAAAGAACGACATTGTGTATTACAAGTCCACCTAGCACATCGATGATAGACTTCTAGTCATTTTGCACGACGTTTCTTTGCAAAAGTGCTTTTACCTGTTCCAAGCATGTGTGAAATGAAGGACTTAGAGGACTCACCTGATAATCGAACCTTTGCTTCAATCAACCAGCGAATATCTTCAGGAATTCCATGATTCATTAATAATCTCAATCTTGCATATCTAGCATGGTAAATTTTTGTAATTGCATTCTGAGGCAGAGCGGGAAAATACTTTTTCAACTTTTCAAGATTAGTGTCCATTTTAAAATGAGAATTAGAAGAGAGATTCAAAGAATTGCACAAATATATACACAGATATCAGTTATTGTGGGAAACTAAAAGAACCGACTTAAGTCACAGAGTACTGTTATCCGCCATTTGACCGAGGTGAGAGAAACTAGCAAAAATCACTCAAAAAGAAACAAAAATAAAATAAAATAAAATCAATCTTTATATACAGGATCACCCAATTCAATAGAGTCATGTTCAACTGAAAAATTGTCAAAGTAAACTTTCAGACGATGTCCATTTACCTTAAAAACATTGTCATTCTTTGGATTCTCGATATCGTAGGCCCCATATGGATACATATGTTTCACAATAAAAGGATCGCTTCATCTTGATCTTAATTTTCCAGGAAATAAATGCAGTCGAGAATTATAAAGCAAGACTCTTTGACCAACATTGAATGTTTTTCTCAGTATTTTCTTATCATGAAACTCTTTAATTCTTGCTTTATAAATTCTTGAATTTTCATATGCATCATTTCTTATTTCCTCAAGCTCAGTTATTTGTAATTTTTGTAGCTGACTAGCATCATCCAGATTTGAATTGAAAGCTTTAATAGCCTAATAAGCTTTATGTTCAAGTTCCACAGGCAAGTGACAAGGTTTTCCATAAACTAGTCTATAAGGTGACATACCTAATGATGTTTTATAAGCAGCTCGATAAGTTCAAAGTGCATCATTAAGTCTTAAAGACCAGTCTTTCCTATTAGGGTTCACTGTTTTCTCCAAAATATGTTTGATCTCCCTATTAGCAAGCTCTACTTGTCCACTTGTTTGAGGGTGATAAGGGGTGGCAACTTTGTGTGTGATTCCATATTTCTTCATTAAAGACTCAAATGGCTTGTTGCAGAAATGTGTTCCACCATCACTTATTATGGCTCGAAGGATTCCAAATTGACTCAAAATATTTTTTTTCAATAACTTTATCACTCTTTTATGATCATTGTTTCGACTTGGAATTGCCTCTATCCATTTTGAAACATAATCTACTGCGACTAATATGTATAAGAAACCAAATGATGGAGGGAATGGACCCATGAAATCTATACCCCAACAGTCAAAGATCTCAATGACAATAATAGGATTTAAAGGCATCATGTGATGTTTTGAAATAGATCCCAACTTTTGACAATTTTCACAAGACTTGCAGAATGCATGTGAGTCTTTGAACATGGTGGGCCAATAAAATCCACTTTGTAAGATTTTTGCAGTTGTTTTTCTTGATGAGAAATGGCCCCCACATGCCTCAGAATGACAAAATTTAATGACACTACTTACCTCATTGTCAGGAATGCATCTTCGAAATATTTGATCAGGACAATATTTGAATAAATAAGGATCATCCCAATAAAAGTTCTTCACTTCGTTCAAGAACTTTCTTTTATCTTGGGTACTCCAATGAGCTGGCAATTGTACTGAAACAAGAAAATTGACAATATTAGCAAACCAAGTCATTGTAGAGACAGAAAGTAAAGATTCATCGAGAAAGTAGTCATCGATTAGTGTGATGTCAGTTTTCGAATCTATTGTCAATCTTGACAAGTGATCTGCGACAACATTTTCGCGGCCTTTCTTATCTTTGATTATGATATCAAATTCTTGAAGTAATAAAATCCATCGCACCAATCTAGCCTTAGAATCTTTCTTAGAAAGAAGATATTTCAATGCTACACGATCACTAAAAACAATAACAGGTGAGCCAACAAGATAAGATCTGAATTTTTCACATGCAAATACTACTGCAAGTAATTCTTTTTCAATGGTGGTATAATTCATTTAAGCACTATTTAAAGTTTTACTTGCATAGTAAATTACATAAGGTTTCTTATCTTTTCTTTGTCCCAAAACAGCACCTACGGCATAATCACTAGCATCACATATTATTTCAAAAGGTAATGACCAATCGAGAGATTGAATGATAGGAGCATAAGTAAGCAAGTTTTTAAGTTTAACAAAGGCTTCTTCACAATGTTCAGTCCATTCAAAAATAGTATCCTTTGTTAGAAGGTTACTTAAAGGCTTAGATATTACACTAAAATCTTTGATGAACCTTCTATAAAAACCAGCATGTCCTAGGAATGATCTAACTTCTTTAAGAGATTTTGGTGTTGGCAAGTTTGCAATTAACTCGATTTTAGATTTGTCAACCTCAATTCCTTTTGATGAAACAATGTGACCAAGTACGATGCCGTTTGTTACCATAAAATGACATTTTTTCCAATTCAACACAAGAGTTTTCTCTTCACACCTGGTCAAAACCTTTCCTAAGTTAGTCAAACAATCATCAAATGAATCACCAAAAACAGAAAAATCATCCATGAAAATCTCAAGAAAATGTTCAACCATATCACTAAATATACTAAGCATGCATCTTTGAAATGTGGCTGGTGCATTACATAATCCAAAAGGCATCCTTCGATATGCAAAAGTACCAAATAGACATGTAAAAGTAGTTTTTTCTTGATCTTCCAATGCAATTTCAATTTGGTTGTAACCCGAATAGCCATCTAGGAAACAATAAAATTCATGACTTGCAACTCTTTCTAGGATTTGATCCATGAAAGGTAAAGGAAAATGATCTTTTCTAGTCATTGAATTAAGTTTCCTATAGTCAATGCACATGCGTCAACCAGTAACATTTCTAGTGGGAATTAACTTATTGTTCTCATTTGTTATCACAGTGACTCCAGACTTCTTGGGTACAACTTGGGTAGGACTTACCCATTTGCTGTCAGAAATAAGATAAATGATTTCATTATCTAGAAGCTTAATGACTTCATTTTTCACTACTTCTTTCATATTAGGATTTAGCTTTTGTTGCATTTCCCTAGAGGGTTTAGCATTTTCCTCCAAATAAATTATGTGTGTACAAATCAAAGGACTAATTCCTTTTATGTCAGCTATGGTCCATCCTAATGCTTTTTTGTGCATTTTCAGAGTTTGTAATAACTTACCTTCTTGATGTGCATTAAGTTTGGAAGAGATTATTACCGGAAAAGTTTCATTTTCTCCCAAAAATGAGTATTTGAGATTGGATGGCAATGACTTCAAATATGGTTTTGGTGGTTGAACACTTGAAGGTATGGACTTAATTGATCATGGTGGCAATTCCTCAATTTGTGGCCTCTAATTACTTGTCTTTGGTTCTTCCTGAAAATAAATTATTTGCAAATCATCAGATTCATCAATCTCAATTTCACTGGAAGTGGTTGGAAATTGATCATAAATTAATTTTTCAGTAAAATCCACTTCCTGTAAATCATTATCATCTCTAGGTTGCTTGCAAATGTTGAAAATATTCATCTCCAATGTCATGTTTCCAAATGATAGCTTCATCAGTCCATTCCTACAATTAATCAATGCATTAGAAGTTGCAAGAAACGGACGTCCTAAAATAATAGGAAATGAATTACATGCTTCAACAGGTTCTGTGTCCAAGACAATAAAATCCACAGGATAAATGAATTTATCGACTTGTACTAACACATCTTCAATTATTCTTCTAGGCACTTTTACAGATCTATCAGCAAGTAAAAGAGATATAGAAGTTGGTTTTAACTCACCTAGATTGAGACTTTGAAAAACTGAATATGGAAGTAAATTCACACTAGCTCCAAGATAAACAAACTCTCATTAAATTTATATATCTGCTCAATACCTCTTAACAAGATATTAATAAACCTTTCTTTTGTGCTCAATGTATCAACACATAATTATGGAGCTTTTCTTGGAAGAAAACAAAATTTTTGTTCTAATGTTTAAGGTTAACTTCCTTAGGTTGGGATTATTATTTTTGTCTTTTTTTTTGTCTTTTTTTTGTCTTTTTTTTTTTAAAAAAATATACATATAATTTAAAAACATCATGCATCTTTAACCCATATAACGAGCTTTCAGCTAATCACCCCCAGACTAGTTGGTCTTAGGGCATTAGGTGTTAAGACACCCCAACGAGCTTAGTAACTCGGGTCGCAGATACTGATATGTAGATAGTGCAATGTTTGATTCCCTTAAGCTTTTCTCCTCAACCCATGTAACAAGCGTTGGGCCAATAGCTCCCAAGTCAGTTGACTTTAGGGTATTAGGTGTTAAAACACCCCTTCGGGCTTAATTGCTTAGGTTAGGGAGGCTACGAAACCAAACTTATCTACATTTTTATTATCATCATTTTTTTCTTTTCTTTTCTTTTCATATTTTTTTTCATGTTTTTTTTTTCTTTTTAATTATATACAATCCATCATTTTTTTCTTTTTTTTTTTAATTATATACAATCCCTTTCCCTTAGTTGTTACCTTTAACAAAAGAACATAAATAATGTAATAATCCAATATGCAACCCACAATCATATGTTAAAGTGTGAGTGTAAATTAAGGTTTAAGAATACATGTTAAATAAGTATATGAGCAGAATTAAGTGGTAACAATACAAGAGTTTGTAAACCTGAATATTTCAGGAAGTATTATAATAGACCTTGTTAAGAATGGTTACTAAGATGCGTCTCAAGAGTCACTTTAACCAAAGAACTCCTTTACTCTGCCATCCTAGTAACAACAATGATGCACATGCTTTATGAAATGAAAAATAATTTTTTTTTTTATCAACTACTACCCTCTCCCCCCAACCAAAACGAGACATTGTCCTCAATGTTCTAAGGTAGAAAGATAGAGTATAGAAGATATCACCTAAAATAACGAACACTGACAAAACCTAAAACACACTGAAACAAAAATAAGAAATAACAAAACATAATAATAAAACCAAAAGACACAAAAATTCACAAATGAAGGCTCAAATCCAATCTAAGCTTTTTACGGCTTCCCGTAGATGACCAATTTATATGACTCATGGAAGGATCAATCACAGGAATGAAAGATTGTAGTTGGTCAATCAATTGTTCAGCAGTAGTAGCAGAGATTATGATTTGTCGTGCAGAAGATGTTAAAAATTCCTGTTCCACAGCATGATCAAGAAAAGACAACAACTTATCATAATAACCATTAACATTTAACAAACCTATGGGTTTATGGTGAATGTGCACTTGAGCCCAAGAGGAAATATGAAAGATCTCTTCCAATGTGCCTAGACCACCTGGTAAAGCAATGAAAGCATCAGCATGGTTAAACATTGCATTCATTCGAGCCGACGTTGTGGAGACCTGAAGTTCCGCTCCAATTTTTTTCCAATGATGTCCCCTTGTGCCAAAGCTTCAGGGACGACCCCCAAAACTTGACTACCTCCTAAAAATGCAGCTATTGACACACCTCCCATTAACCCAAGACTGCCTCCCCCATATACTAAATGAATCTTTCTCTCAGCTAGCACCTGACCAAGATGATTTGCTGATTCTAAAAACTCCTTTTCTTTCCCAGGACTAGATCCACCGAAAACACAAATATTTCTTATTTGATGACTTGAGGAACTTGCCATTTCTACACACTTCTGTATTTGTTGAATGTATGGGTTGAGTAGAAATGAAAGGAAGGAAAAGAGGGTTTTATAGATGAGAAATTAGAAAGGCAATCATAACATCTATATGTAGGCCAGCTGGAGTCTCACACTCTCTCTCTCTCTTTTTATTTATTTATTTATTTACTTTTGGAAAAAAAGCATGTGTATGTACAAGTAGTTGTAATTGTGGCTCACATCTTCCCTTGGTTTTACGTCCAAGAACGGCTTAAACGCCCTCTATGGGTCGGGGATAGGCTTCCCATCCAGTTTTCTTAAAAACTGGCAAACAGGGTCTTTTTTAGTCAGATTCCCAAGACTAAGTCGATCATGTTCTTTATGAAATAGTGGCCATAAATCATGAATTGCACGATGCACATCTCCACTAGGATGCGTCTCAAGAGTCAATAAAAGATTATCTAAAGACTCCTTACTCAGGCCATCCTTAATGAATTGTATTTTATCTTCACGGTTTATAGATACCATTCCTAAAGAACGACATTGTGTATTACAAGTCCATCTAGCGCATCAATGACAGACATCCAGTCGTTTTGCACGACGCTTCTTTGCAAAAGTGCTTTTACCTGTTCCAGGCATGTGTGAAATGAAGTTATGGGACTCACCTGATAATCGGACCTTTGCTTCAATCAACCAGCGAATATCTTCAGGAATTCCATGATTCATTAACAATCTCAATCTTGCACATCTAGCACGGTAAATTTTTGTAATCGCATTCTGAGGCAGAGCGGGAAAATACTTTTTCAATTTTTCAAGATTAGTGTCCATTTTCAAATGAGAATTGGAAGAGAGATTCAAAGAATTGCATAGATATATACACAGATATCAGTAATTGTGGGAAACTGAAAGAACCGACTTAAGTCACGGAGTACCGTTATCCGCCATTTGACCGGGGTGAAAGAAACTAGTAAAAAAAATCACTCAAAAAGAAACACAAAAACAATGTGAGAAAAACAAAATATTCAACCTTTATCTACAAGATCATTCAAACCAGTTGATTCATTTTCACTAGGAAAATTATCAAAGTAAGCTTTCAAACGATGTCCATTTTCCTTAAAATCATTGTCATTCATTGAATTCTCAATATGACAGGCCCCATAAGGATTGCTCCATCTTAATCTTAGCTCTTTAGGTAATGAATAAAGTTGAGAATTATAAAACAAAACTTTTTGACCAGTATCAATTTTTTGACAATTTTCACAAGTTTTGCAGAATGCATGTGTGTCTTTGAACATGGTGGGCCAATAAAATCCATTTTGAAAGATTTTTGCAACTGTCTTTTTTGACGAGAAATAACTTCCACATGCTTTAGAATGACAAAGTTTAATGACACTACTTACCTCATTGTCGGGAATGAATCTTTGAAATATTTGATCAGGACAATATTTGAATAAGTTAGGGTCATCACAATAAAAATTCTTCACTTCGTTCAAAAACTTTTCTTTGTCTTGGGTACTCCAATCAGCTGGCAAATCTCCTAAAGCAAGAAAATTAATATTTTTATCATACCAAGGCATTGGACTAAGAGAAAGTAAGGATTCGTTAGGAAAGTAATCATCGATTCGTGTGATATTAGATGTCGAATCTGTTGTCACTGTTGACAAAAGATTCGCATCAACATTTTCGGTGCTTGTTTCATCCATGATTTCTTCCTTAGAATAAATCATTTGCAAATCTTCAGATTCATCTAACTCATTTTTACTTAAAGTAGATTCAAGTTGATCATAAACTAATTCGTCAATATGATCTACTTCTTGTAAATCATCATCATCTCCAGGTTGCTTGCAAATGTTGAAAATATTCATCTCCAATGTCATGTTTCCAAATGATAGCTTCATCAGTCCATTCCTACAATTAATCAATGCGTTAGAGGTTGCAAGAAACGGACGTCCTAAAATAACAGGAAATGAATTACATGCTTCAGTAGGTTCTGTGTCCAAGACAATAAAATCCACAGGATAAATGAATTTATCGACTTGTACTAACACATCTTCAATTATTCCTCTAGGCACTTTTATAGATCTATCGGCAAGTAAAAGAGTTATAGAAGATGGTTTTAACTCACCTAGATTGAGACTCTGAAAAACTGAATATGGAAGTAAATTCACACTAGCACCAAGATCAAGTAAGGCTCTTTCAATTTTATGCTCTCCAATAAAGCAGGAAATTGTAGGACAACCAGGGTCTTTATATTTCAAAGCATTATTGTTTTGAAGAATGGCACTTACTTGTTCCGCTAGAAAGGCTTTCTTTTTCACATTCAGTTTCCTCTTCACAATGCATAGATCTTTCAAAAATTTAGCATAGGAAGGAACCTGTTTAATTGCATCTAGCAAAGGTATATTGATCCTTACCTGTTTGAAAATTTCATAAATTTCAGAATTGTGATTGACTTTCCTTTGTTTGGTCATGGCTTGAGGAAATGGAAGTGCTGGCGGTGAATCAGTCGTTTCTTTGCAATTTTCAGATTCATCCCCTTCCTTACCCTCAGAGATTGACTCATCATCTTTCTCATAAGGTTCAAGAGAGGGTTTTTCAATAACCTTACCACTGCGCAGAGTAGTGACTGATTTGACTTGATCCATGTGTTGGCTTCCGGAACTACTTGCATTTGCATTGTATTGCCCCTTGGGATTTTGTTGTGTTTGAGATGGAAACTTACCTTTCACTTGGAAACTAAGAGCAGATGTTAATTTAGCAAGAGTATCTTTAAAATCTGTCATGTTTTGAGCAAGTTGAGTATTGATTGTCTCTTGCTTTTCAATGAATGCATGCAATGTTTCCTCAAGATTTCTTCTAGGAAGTGGAGCATAAGGAGGTGCATATCCATGAGAATTTTGGAAATTGTGGTGTGCTTGAAACGGTGGTTGTGAAGTTTGTGCATTGTTGTTCTCACTCTTCCAACTGAAATTTGGGTGATTTCTCCAACCAGGGTTGTATGTATGTGAGTATGGGTTGTGGTTGGGCCTTTGGAAACTGTTTAAAGCATGGGCTTGTTCATGGAGACATTCTTTAAAAGAAGGCAAGGTTGGACAATCGTTGGTTGAGTGTTCATTTGTTTCACAGATTTGACACACAATGTTTTCAACAGATTTTAATTGACCACTCTTTTAATTCTAGTGCCTCGACTTTTCTAGCTAAAGATGCAAACTTGGCTTGAAGGTCATGATCTTCCCTGAGGTTGTACATACCTCCACTAGTTGTGTGAGGTTGAGTTTTACTCGGTGCCTCATAAGTACCCGCAGTGTCCCAATTTTGAGCATTTTCAGCTAACAAGTCTAAGTACTCCATTGCTTCATCAGGGTCTTTATCTTCAAAAGTTCCATTGCACATGAATTCAACCATTTACCTATCTTTAGGTGTTAACCCTTCATAGAAATGTGAAACCAATCTCCATGTTTCAAAACCATGATGAGGGCAAGTACTAAGCAAGTCTCGATACCTATCCCAACATTTGTAAAATGTTTCTCCTGGTTTTTGAGTGAAAGTGGTGATTTGTCTCTTGAAAGAGTTTGTTCTATGGGATGGGAAAAACTTCTTTAAAAATTGTTGTTGCATTTCATCCCAAGCACGAATGGATCCTGGTCTTAAATTTTGTAGCCATGTTTTAGCTTTATCTTTTAATGAAAAAGGAAAAAGCTTTAATCTGATGGTGTTCATGCTACAATTTAAATTATTATATGTGTTGCAGACCTCTTCAAATTCCCTTAAATGCAAGTATGGATTTTCCAATTCTAAACCATGAAAAGAAGGTAAAAGTTGAATAATACCTGGTTTAAAATTAAAATGAGATGCATTAGGAGGAAAAACTATGCATGATGGTGCACTTGTTCTTGTGGGATTCATGTGGTCTCTAAGTGTTCTAGCACGATTATTCTCATTATTCTCATTATGAAGTGATTGATTATCTTCTTCGGCCATATTTTCTGAAAATGATGAGGATATCCTACAAAGTCTACCACTTGATGTACGTGACCACACTCTCATGCACGTGTAGGAATAAAATAAAAGGAAGAAGAAAACAAAAGAAGAAGAAACAAGAGAAAAGAAACAAAGTTATATACAAGAAAAGTGAAAAGAGAAAATAAAATAAATATTATAATTTATACAAGAACTTACCTCCCCGGCGACGGCGCCAAAAACTTGACACGACTAAAAGGTTGATGTCTTCTCCCAAGTGCAGGAGTGTCGAAGTAATAAATAACCCGACAAGACCGGGGTCGAACCAGAGAGAGGTTAATTGTACAAATTATAAACAACAATTATAAAACAACAACAATAACAACAACAACAACAACAACAACAACAACAACAACAACAACAACAACAACAACAACAACAACAACAACAACAATAATAATAATAATAATAACAATAATAATAATAATAATAATAATAATAATAATAGTAGTAGTACTAATAATAATAATAATAATAAAGAAAGAGAAGAAGAAGAAGAAGATGAGAACTTGAAGATGGAAAATTAATGTAAGGATTAAACAATAATAATAACAAATGTCAAGGTTAGAGGTTCCACTAATGGTATATCAAACAAGTATAGTATAAACTCTTATTATTGAGTTGGAAACCACACATAAAGGAGGTTCCAATCAGATTATATATTGTTAACATGATTACATTAGTCATCTTATTCAATTAATGCTAATACTTGTAAATCTCGTCAAGCATTCATGATTATAACTTATGTTAACAACAAATCAAGTTCCTTTCATAGCTCAGGTGTCGGTTATACCATACATTATGGGCTATGAAAGTGCCAAGCATTTGTTGTACCTTATGGTCTATGAAAGTGCCAAGCATTTCTTGTACCAAGTGTTATACAACATAAATCAAGATTAGTCATTTAACAAGCAAAATATTAAAGAGTGAACAAGATAACAAATATAAAACATGTTAGTATCAAACATTAAAGTCCATATTAAGTTTACATTATACTTATTCTTACACCATTAGTGTAACCTTTTCACCTTGACATAACTAACTTAGCTAGACATAATGAAAGAAAGCAAAATAGATAAACAAAATAAGAACATAAAAGCTAACTAAGTAAAGGAAAGGAAATGAAATGAAAGGCATAAACTTGATATTAATGAAAGCAAAGCATAGATATTACAAAGAATACAAAGAGAGAAAGGAAGAGCATGATCTTGATCTGAAAACCAAGATGCCTAACAAGTCTAAGTACTCCATTGCTTCATCAGGGTCTTTATCTTCAAAAGTTCCATTGCACATGAATTCAACCATTTACCTATCTTTAGGTGTTAACCCTTCATAGAAATGTGAAACCAATCTCCATGTTTCAAAACCATGATGAGGGCAAGTACTAAGCAAGTCTCGATACCTATCCCAACATTGGTAAAATGTTTCTCCTGGTTTTTGAGTGAAAGTAGTGATTTGTCTTTTGAAAGAGTTTGTTCTGTGAGATGGGAAAAACTTCTTCAAAAACTGTTGTTGCATTTCATCCCAAGCACGAATGGATCCAGGTCTTAAATTTTGTAGCCATGTTTTAGCTTTATCTTTTAATGAAAAAGGAAAAAGCTTTAATCTGATGGTGTTCATGCTACAATTTAAATTATTATATATGTTACAAACCTCCTCAAATTGTCTTAAATGCAAGTATGGATTTTCCAATTCTAAGCCATGAAAAGAAGGTAAAAGTTGAATAATACCTGGCTTAAAATTAAAATGAGATGCATCGGGAGGAAAAATTATGCATGATGGTGCACTTGTTCTTGTGGGATTCATGTGATCTCTAAGTGTTCTAGCACGGTTATTCTCATTATTCTCATTGTGAAGTGATTGATTATCTTCTTCGGCCATATTTTCTGAAAATGATGAGGATACCCTAGAAAGTCTACCACTTAATGTACGTGACCACACTCTCATGCACGTGTAGGAATAGAATAAAAGGAAAAAAAAACAAAAGAAAAAGAAACAAGAGAAAAGAAACAAAGTTATATACAAGAAAAGTGAAGAGAGAAAATAAAATAAATATTATAATTTATACAAAACTTACCTCCTCGGTAACGGCGCCAAAAACTTGACACGATGAAAAGATTGTTGTCTTCTCCCAAGTGTAGGAGTGTCGATTAATGTTAATACTTGTAAATTTCGTCAAGCATTCATGATTATAACTTATGTTAACAACAAATCAAGTTCCTTTCATAGCTCAGGTGTCAGTTATACCATACAGTATGGGCTATCAAAGTGCCAAGCATTTCTTGTACCAAGTGTTATACAACATAAATCAAAATTAGTCATTTAACAAGCAAAGTATTAAAGAGTGAACAAGATAACAAATATAAAACATGTTAGTACCAAACATTAAAGTCCATATTAAGTTTACACTATACTTATTCTCACACCATTAGTGTAACCTTTTCACCTTGACATAATTAACTTAGCTAGACATAATGAAAGAAAGAAAAATAAATAAACAAAATAAGAACATAAATAAGATAAGAGTTGAAAAGCAAAGGAAAGGAATTGAAAGATATAAACTTGATATTAATGAAAACAAAGCATAAGCAATACAAAAAATACAAAGAGAGAGAGGAAGAGCATGATCTTGATCTGGAAACCAAGATGCCTACATGCATGGCAAATGCCTCCTTTTATAGGCCAAAATTGGGAGCTATAGATTCGATGACTAATTGATGAGTGGGTGGTCAACTCTTGACTTGGTGACAATCTTTATCTTCTCTTGTCTGCGTAAAACGTTATTGATAACATCAGAATTGGAATCACTAGAAATATGAAAGTTGTAGGAAATTATCTTAGCTTTCCAGGGAAAAAAAATGGAGGTTATTTGGACTTCTAGAACTCCAGATATGAGCCAAAAAATGAACAGTGCGTGGGGTGCAGGACAGATTCAGACTTCTTTTTTGTTGCTACAATTTGGACTTGAAAATGACCTTGTTAGATCTTGGGCTCCATATAAAAGTTGTAGGCCTATGTCTTACCTTTCCATCCATATAAAGTATACCTAAATCTAAGATCTATAGCTCCAGATATGACCCAATTACCAAACAGTGTTCCAGTTTAGATTGCACCGATATCTCTTTTCTAAGTTTGGCCATCTCTTTATCCTTTCAATTCCAGTTCTTAAATTCATCAATCAATCCTTTCATTTATGTGATAGGCCTACATTTAAAATGAACATTTACCATAAATTAAAGGTATCTTATATTATTAGATATATTATTATAAAACATGCTTTAGTTAAGGAGTTATTGATACTTCAAGTGCAAAATGATGATATAAAACCTTGATAAAAATGCACTTTTAGGTACTAGCCAGCCTACATTTAAAATCAACATTTACCACAAATTAAAGGTATTTTATATTATTAGATATGTTCTTATAAAACTTGCTTTAGTTAAGGAGTTATTGATACTTCAAGTGCAAAATGATGATATAAAACCTTGTTAAAAATACACTTTTAAGTACTAATTCAACCCCCAACGAGCTTATTACTAGTCCCTAGTAATCAAAGCGTTAAAATAAAAAACAATTTCTAAATTCCACAAAGCAAGGTATTCATTATTCAACTTTCATTAATCTATCTAGATAAACAAACTCTCATTAAATTTATATATCTTCTCAATACCTCTTAAACAAGATATTAATAAACCTTCTTTTTATACTCAATATATCAACACATAGTTTGGGGCTTTACTTGGAAGGAAACAAAATTCTTGTTCTAATGTTTAAGGTTAACTTCCTTGGGTTGGATTTTTTTTTCTTCTTTTTTCTTTGTTTTTTTTGTAAATATATGTACATGTAACTTAAAACACAATGCATCTTTAACCCATGTAAGGAGCTTTTAGCTAATGACTCCTAGACCAGTTGGTTTTAAGGCATTAGGTGTTGAGACACCCCTACGAGATTAGTAACTCGGGTTACAGATACTAATACATAGATAGTGCAATGATTGATTTCCTTAAGCTTTTCTCCTCAACCTATATAATAAGTGTTGGGCCAATAGCTCCCAAGTCAGTTGACTTTGGGGTATTAGGTGTTAAAACACCCATTCAAGCTTAATTGCTTAGGTTAGGGAGGCTACGAAACCAAACTTATCTATATTTTTATTATTATCATTTTTTTTGCTCTTTTTTTTTAAAAAAATTATATACTATCCCTTTCCCTTAGTTGTTACCTTTAATAAAAGAACATAAATAATGTAATAATCCAATGTGCAACCCACAATTATATGTTAAGTGTGTGTGTGTCTGAAAATTAAGGTTTAAAAATACATGTTAAATGAGTATATAAGCAGAATTAAGTGATAATAATGCAAGAGTTTGTAAACTTGAATATTTCAAGAAGTATTATAATAAACCTTGTTAAGAATGGTTACTAAGTTGCGTCTCAAGAGTCACTTTAACAAAAAAGCTCCTTTACTCTACCATCCTAGTAACAACAATTTTGCACATACTTTATAAAATAGAAAACACAATTAGTTAATTTTTTTTTTGTCAATTACTACCCTCTCCCCCCAACTAAAACGAGACATTGTCCTCAATATTCTAAAGTAGAAAGATAGAGTATAGAAGACATCACCTGAAATAATGAACACTGACAAATTTGAAACACATTTAAGCAAATATAAGAAACAATAAAACACAATAATAAAAGCAAAAGACACAAAGATTCACAAATGAAGACTCAAATCTAATCTAAGCTTTTTTACGGCTTTCATTAAATGATCAATTTATACGATTTATGGAAGGATAAATTACAGGAATGAAATATTGTAGTTGGTCAATCAATTATTCAGCAATAGCAACAGAGATTATGATTTATCGTGCAGAAGAAGTTAGAAATTCCTGTTCCACAGCATGATCAAGAAACGACAACAACTTATTATAATAACCATTAACATTTAATAGACATATGAGTTTATGGTGAATGTGCAGTTGGGCCCAAGGGGAAATATGAAAGATTTCTTTTAATGTGCCTAAACCACCTGGTAAGGCAATGAAGCCATCAGTATAGTTAAACATTGCATTCATTCAAGCAAACATTGTGGAGACCTATAGTTCTTCTCCAATTGTTTTTTCAATGATGTCCCCTTGTGCTAAAGCTTCGGGGACGACCCCCAAAACTTGACTACCTCCTAAAAATATAGCTATGGACACACCTCTTATTAACCCTAGACTGCCTCCCCCATATACTAAATGAATATTTCTTTCAGCTAGCACGTGATCAAGATAATTTGCTGATTTTAAAAAATCTTTTTCTTTCCCAGGACTGGATCCACCAAAAACACAAACATTTCTTATGTGATGACCTGAGGAACTTGTCATTTCTACACACTTCTATATTTGTTGAATGTATAGGTTGAGTAGAAATGAAATGAAGGAAGATAGGATTTTATAGATGAGAAATTGAAAATGCAATCATACCACCTATATGTAGGCTAGCTGGAGACTCTCTCTCTCACACACACACACACTTTATTTATTTTAAAAAACATGTGTATGTATAGGTGGTTGTGATTGTGGCTCACATCTTTCCTTAGTTTTACATCCAAGAACGGCTTAAACGCCTTCAATGGGTCGGGGATAGGCTTCCTATCCAGTTTTCTTAAAAACTGGCAAACATGGTCTTTTTTAGTCAAATTCCCAAGACTATGCCAAGCATGTTCTTTATGAAAATAGGTTCATATGTCATGAATTGCACGATGCTTATCTCGACTATGATGAGACTTAAGAGTCAATAGAATATTATCTAAAAACTCTCTGTATTTTGAAATAAATCCCACCTTTTGACAATTTTCACAGATTTTACGGAATGCATATAATTCCTTGAATATAGTGGGCTAGTAAAATCCACTTTGTAAGATTTCTACAGTCTTTTTTTTACGAGAAATGATCCTCACGTGCCTTAGAGTAACAAAATTTAATGACATAACTTACTTCATTGTTGGGAATGCATCTTTGAAATATTTGATCAAGACAATAATTGAATAAGGATCATCCCTATAAAAATTTTACACGTTGCTCAAAACTTTTCTCTTGTCTTTGGTACTCTAGTGAGCTGGCAAAAATCCTGAAGTAAGAAAATTGATATTTTTAGCAAACCAAGGCATTGAACTAAGAGAAAGTAGAGATTCATCAGGAAAGTAATCATCGATTGGTGTGATGTTGAGTGTCGAATCTGTTGTCACTTTTGATAAAAGATCCGCATAAACATTTTCGGTGCCTTTTTCATCCTCGATTTCTTCCTAATTGGTCATAGCATAAGGAAATGATAGTGTTGGTAGGGAATCAGTCTTTTCTTTGCAATGTTCAGATTCCCCTTAGAGATTGACTTATCATCTTTCTCACAAGATTCAAGAATTGGTTTTTGAATAACCTTACCACTACGAAGAGTGATGACTGATTTGATTTGATCCATGTGTTGACTTCCAAAACTACTTACATTTGCATTGTATTGCCCCCTGGGATTTTGCTGTGGCCGAGATGGAAAGTTACCTTTATCATGAAAACTGAGAGCATATGTGAGTTTTGCAAAAGTATCTTTAATATTTGTTATGTTTTAAGTTGAGTGTTTATTATCTCTTTCTTTTCAATGAATGCATACAAAGTTTCCTCAAAATTTCTTTTAAGAGGTGGAGCATAAGAAGGTGCATATCTATGAGAATTTTAGAAATTATGGTGTGCTTGAAACTATGGTGGTAAAGTTTGTGCATTGTCACTCTTCCAACTGAAATTTTGGTGATTTCTCTAACCAGGGTTGTATATTTGTGAGTATAGGTTATGATTGGGCCTTTGACAACTGTTTAAAGCATGGGCTTGTTTATGGAAACATTTCTTAAAAGAAGGCAAGCTTGGACAATCATTGGATGAGTGTTCATTTGTTTCACAGATTTGACACGCAATGTCTTGAATAGATTTTAATTGACCACTCTTTTTTAATTCTAGTGCCTCGATTTTTCTAGCTAAAGATGCAATCTTAGCTTGGAGGTTGATTGTGCATCAAAAGTGTCATTAAGTCTCTTGTTTTACATATGTATTTATTGTTTTTATTTGGTTGTTTTTATAATAATTGATGTGTTTTTTAGTAATGAAGTTTGTTTTAAAGTTTCGATAGGTTTTTGGAGCTTAAATGAATTAATTCAGAAAATTCAACATCGGAATTCAGAACAAAGAATTGAAGAGACATTTAGTTGAAGATTGAAGCAAATCTTGGTTCAAATAAGTGCTCCAAATTTTTCCCAAAAATCAATTCTATTCCAATTCTAGAAAAGAATATCATATGATTTATTTCAAGCCCAAACTTGCCTTATGTTGTGTGCAAACTTCAACCATTAAACACTCAAGGTTTCAATGTCAATCTTAGCCCAAATAATAAGTACATTTGTATATTTATTTGATGCTCAAATTCAGCCCAAAATCAACCCAAAATCAACCCCAAATCAACCTTCAAATCAACCTAAACACAATCCATGATCTTACATGTCCACACAACAAATAACAATTGATTTATTTTGGGTAATCCATTGATCCAATAAGGTAAGCACATGGATGGAAAGCTGGAGGGGATATTTTAACATTATTTTGGGTCAAAAAGAAGAAGGAGACACCTCATAAATGAGGAAGAAAAACGTGCACCAAAGTAGTTGTAAAGTTGTCTTGATTTGATTTTTCAGAACACCTTTTGGTGTTTTGCCCATAACTTTTGACTCCGGTGTCCAAATGAGTTGTTCTTTAATGATCTGGAAAGGTGACAGAATTGTCTATAAATATGTCTCTAATAGACGTCTCGAGAAAAATCTTCTAAGAGGGTCGAATTGCTGTCCAAAGTTAGAGTTAGACTTGTGTCCGAATTTTTTCTGAAATTGTATTGTGTTCTTCTTTATAGATTTCGGTTCTTTAGTTTGTAAAACTTATTATTTCAGTTGGATTCAAGTTCTTTCATGTTTATTGAAGTGTTCTTATATATAATCATGGTTGGCTAAACTCTTTCTTGGATCCAAATCAAGGATAATGGTGATTGAGGTGAGTTCTTTAGGATATGAATGAATCTTAATGTTTATCATCTTATTTTCTTCATGAATGATTTATTATTGTAAAGAAATTTTAGAAATCATTTAGGTAATGTTATAATCTTGAATTTTTATGCACAAACTTTAGTTTTGGTATAGAGATTGCTTGATTCAATGTCTTACTTAATATGAAAGTACTTGTTCATTCTTAAGCAATAATCAATCTTCATCTTTCTAATCTTCATTGTAATATCTTCTGATCTAATATCACCATCGTTGATATTAGGTTGAGTTATCTTATATATGTTGAAGAAATCACCAATACATCACCATTAAAATTGATTTGGACCAAGACTTACTTTTCTTGTCATTTAAAATCTATTTACATTTTTTTTTATCTTTAAAAACAAATCCATCAATTATTTTCAACCAAGTTATTGTTAATTTAATTTCTCTTAATTTTTTTTTGTTACTTAGCTTAATTTCCAGATCTAGCTCTCTGTAGACATGACCTCGATCTTACCGAGTTAATTGCTACATCGCACACTCGTGCACTTGCGAATTAAAACAAGCCGATCATAAAAAGCGGTCAAGCAATTTTGGTGCCGTTGCCGGGGAGCTAGCAACAAAGGTAACAAATTTAGATTTGATTATTGGAAAACTAAAAAAAATCATATAAAAAAAATTAAATTGGCTGGTTTTACCGCCTCAAAAAAAAAATTGACCTTAACATTTCGGATATTGGACTGTGGACTGGACTATTAATTGTTGGATTTTGGTTGGTTCAACCATTTTTATTTTATTATCTATTCTTATTAGTTTCTAATATTTTTCTTGTTTATTTCATTTTATTTTGTTGTTTTGTTTTTATTTATTGTCTAAAGTGCTTGGCCGGTATTACCGCCTCTTGTTTATTTCCTTTTTATTTTGTTGTTTTGTTATGATTATTTTTCTTATATTTATTGTTTGAAGTGCTTGGCCGGTATTACCGCCTTTTGTTTATTCATGCTTGTTATAATCATTTTTTAATGTTTATTGTTGTTATTTTTCTTATATTTATTATCTAAAGTGCTTGGTCGGTATCACCGCCTTTTTATTCAAGCTTCTTATAATTATCTTTTAATGTTTATTGTTGTTAATAGTGCTTATTAGTTGGAGAGTGAATTTCTTAATTTGTTGTATTTTTATTTTTGAGCTATTACTTTTATTTGCAATTTTTTTTCTTTCCTTTCCTTTCATTTTCATATAATTGTTATATTATTATTATTTTTATTATTATTATTTTATCATGGCTAATGTTGAAGATGTAGAGGGTGAAGGGAGTGTTCAAGGTAATGGACCTCCACAATTCAATGATCAACCTAATTTTCGAACTCTTAGAGAGTATCTTCACCTAGCTAGACAAAGTACACCTTCGTGTATTATCTTACCTCTTAACCAACAAGCTTTCAATTTGAAACCGGGCATGATTCAACTTCTTCCCACATTTCATGGTATGGATTCTGAAAATCCATACATACACATTAAAGACTTTGAAGAGGTATGTAATACTTTTATTGATAGAACATGCACCGAGGAAACCATTCGGTTTAAATTGTTCCCATTCTCTCTAAAGGATAAAGCCAAGCTTTGGCTAAACTCCTTGCGTCCTAGGTCTATAGGTACATGGAGAGAAATGCAAGCTGAATTTTTGAAAAAATACTTCCCCACTCATAGGACAATAGCTTTACAACGTTAAATGATGAATTTTTCTTGTAGTCCAAATGGGTCATTTCACCAAGCTTGGGAAAGGTTCAAAGACTTGTTAAATGCATGCCCTCATCATGGTTTTGAGATGTGGAGGTTAGTGAGTTTCTTTTATGACTCTCTTACCGCAGATTTTAAAAAGCTAGTGTCAACCATGTGTAATGGTGAGTTTTATGACAAAAAACCAAGTGAGGCCTTTGATTTTTTTGATCAATTGGCTGAAAACACAAAGCAATGGGAGACTTCTCTCCCAGTTCATCTTGAGTCTAGAAACATCATTTCTCATTCAAGTGGGAAGTTTCAATTGAAAGAGACTGATGACCTCAATGCTAGATTAGCCTCATTGGCTAGGAAAGTAGAGTCTCTTGAGATTAAAAAAGTGCATGTCATAAATGAACAACAAGAGGAAAGTTGTGTTGTTTGTGAGAGCAAAGGGCATAGGACAACTGAGTGTCCTACCATTCCAGCCTTCAAGGAAGTGCTATATGGCCAAACTTCTGATTCAAGTAATGTAAGAAAGCCATTTCCAAACCAAGTAGGCAATCCCTACTCTGAGACCTATAATCCTGGATGGAGGAACCACCCAAATTTTGGATGGAGAAATGAGGGCTCTTCAGTACCTCAAACATTTCAACCTCCTCCACAACCATTTCATGCTCCCACACATAACACAGACCAACCACCTCATAAGAGATCCTTAGAGGATACTCTTCAACAATTCATGCAAACGCAAGGAGGAATCAACAACCAAGTTTACAAATTCCAAGACCAGACCAATAGGACCTTAGATGACATTCGAAGTCAACTAACTAAGTTGACTCAATCACTAAGCATTCAAGAGAAGGGAAAAATCCCAGCTCAACCAATGCCCAATCCTAGAGGTCAGGTACACATGAGTGAATCCTCACCTAGTGAACCTTCAAACCATGAACAAGTCCAAGCCATCACTACCTTTAGAAGTGGAAAGATTGTTGACAAAGGTATAGGTTTTAGGATTCCTAAAGGTATTATAGAGGAGAAATCTAGGGAAAGTGAAGAGGGAATCAAAACACAAGTGACAAATGAGAGTTTGAGTGACAAAGCAAGTAAGATAAATGAGAAAGAGATGAGTGAGAAAGGAGATGATTCAAGAAAAATTGGAGTCAAAATGAGTGATTTAGAATTTGTTCCTAGAGCACCATTTCCACAAAGGTTAGGGAAACCTAAACAAGATCTTATGAACTCAGAAATCTATGAATTGTTCAAACAAGTGAAAGTCAATATTCCACTCCTTGATGCAATTAAACAAGTTCCATCTTATGCAAAGTTTCTTAAGGATTTATGTATAGTCAAAAGGAGATTGAATGTGAAAGAAAGAGCTTTTCTAACTGAACATGCTAGTGCCATCATCCAGTTTAAGACCCCTCCCAAATACAAAGATCCTGGTTGTCCTACCATTTCATGCATTATTGGAAGTCATAAGATAGATCAAGCTTTGTTGGATTTAGGAGCAAGTGTGAATTTAATACCCTACACTGTTTACGAACAATTAGGTTTAGGAGAAATCAAGCCTACTCGAATCACCCTTCAATTAGCTGATAGGTCAATCAAGATTCCTAGGGGTATCGTTGAGGATGTGTTGGTCCAAGTAGATAAATTCTACTTTACTGTTGATTTTGTAGTGTTAGACACCGCACCAATTCAAGGTTTTAATGACCCCATCCAGTCATCTTAGGGAGACCTTTCCTAGCTACATCCAATGCCTTAATTAACTGTAGGAATGGGGTGATGAAATTGTCTTTTGGGAATATGACTGTGGAGATGAACATATTCAATGTCTCCAAACAAATCGGGGAACATGAGGACATTAGAGAGGTAGATTTCATCCAAACAGTTTGTCAAGAACACTTTGAGAGAGTGTGGATCAAGGATCCATTGGAGAGAACTTTAATTCATGATGAAAGATTTTGTTCTTTGGAATGTGTTGATGAGGAAGTAAGAGAACTCGAGACTTATCTAGATCCAATGCCTATTATGTCAATAGGTCAATGGACCCCATCATTTGAGCCTTTGATTTCACCCCAAGTGAAAGTTGAGGAATCTCTTGTCCAGCCTGATAAACTGGAAAGGAAGCCTTTACCGAGTGATCTTAAGTATGCATTTCTAGGGGAACATGAATCATATCCTATTGTGATCTCATCAAAACTTAGCATAGAGCAAGAACACAAACTTTTGAGAGTGGTGAGAAAACACAAGAAAGCAATTGGGTGGAAAATTACTGACTTCAAAGGAATTAGCCCTCTTTTATGTACACAAAGAATCTATCTTGAAGAAGAGGCTAAATTTGTGAGGCAAATGCAAAGACGATTGAACCCAAACATGAAGGAAGTAGTGAGAGGTGAAGTGCTTAAGCTACTTGATGCAGGTATCATTTACCCTATTGCAAACTCAAAATGGGTTAGTCCAACCCAAGTTGTCCCAAAAAAATCTGGAGTCACGGTAGTGAAGAATGAAAATAATGAGCTAGTACCAACTAGAATCCAAACTGGATGGCGTATGTGTATTGATTATCGTAAATTGAACATGGTGACTAGGAAGGACCATTTTCCCCTTCCATTTTTGGACCAGGTGCTTGAAAGAGTAGCTGGAAGAGCTTTCTATTGTTTTCTGGATGGATACTCTGGTTACAACCAAATTGAGATTTCTTTAGAAGACCAAGAAAAAACCACTTTCACTTGTCCTTTTGGTACTTATGCTTATAGAAGAATGCCATTTGGTTTGTGTAATGCACCAGCCACTTTTCAAAGGTGTATGATGAGTATCTTTAGTGACATGGTGGAAAATTTTTTGGAAGTTTTCATGGATGATTTTTCAGTTTATGGGGATTCTTACGAGTTGTGTCTAATGAATCTAGAAAAAGTTCTTGAAAGGTGTGAAGAGAGCAATCTTGTACTCAATTGGGAGAAGTGTCATTTTATGGTGACACATGGCATTGTTTTAGGTCACATTGTCTCTTCAAAAGGGATAGAGGTAGATAAGTCAAAAGTGGAAGTCATTCAAAAATTAACTACCCCTAAGACTGTGAAAGATGTTCATGCCTTCTATGTTGCATGTGACCGATGCCAACGACTAGGTAGCCTCACTAGGCGTAACATGATGCCCCTTAACCCCATCCTTGTTTTGGAAATATTTGATTGTTGGGGGATTGATTTCATGGGACCTTTTCCAAGTTCATTTGGTTACCAATTCATCCTTGTAGCTGTTGATTATGTGTCTAAATGGGTGGAGGCCATTGCATCTCGAACCAATGACCATCGAGTTGTGGTCAAATTCTTGAAAGAAAATATTTTCTCTCGTTTTGGCATGCCCTGGGCTATGATTAGTGATGGGGGAAAACATTTTTGTAACAAGCCCGTTGGGATTTTGATGAGAAAATATGGTGTAATTCACAAGGTCAGTACCCCCTATCACCCACAGACTAGTGGCCAAGCTGAGTTGGCAAATAGGGAGATCAAGAACATTTTAGAGAAAACAGTCAATCCAAACTGTAAAGATTGGTCCCTACGACTAGTTGATGCTTTGTGGGCATATCGCACTGCTTATAAAACCTCTTTAGGAATGTCTCCTTATAGGCTAGTTTATGGAAAGCCTTGTCATCTCCCTGTTGAGATTGAGCACCGTGCATATTGGGCCATTCGGCAATTCAATGACAATGAAAATGAGGTTGGCAAAAATAGAAAGCTTCAATTGGATGAATTAGAGGAGCTAAGAAATGATCCATTTGAAAATGCAAAAATTTCAAAACATAAGATGAAAACTTTGCATGATAAACATATTCTTAGAAAATCCTTTCATGTTGGTCAAAAGGTTCTCTTGTATAATTCACGATTACATCTCTTTCCTGGGAAGTTGAGGACAAAATGGATTGGTCCATTTGTGATTAAATCCATCTCTGAGCATGGTGCATTTGAGGTAGAAAATCCCAAGAATGGAAATATTTTCAAAGTAAATGGTTATCGATTGAAACTTTATCTTGAAAATATTGTGGCTGAAGTTGAGACATTGGATCTTGAAGATCCAATACCATTGTAGTATCAAAAGTAATGAGTTTTTATTTTTATTTTATTTTTATTTTTATTTTCATTTTCATTTTCATTTTCATTTTTTTTTCTTCTTTCTTCCATCTCTTATATTTTCTTGTTCATGCATTCGGGACAATGCATTATTTTAAGTTGGGGGGTGTGAGGTTCTTTATTTTTTTAAAAAAAAAACATCAATGTTTTCTTTTATGTTTTCTTTTAGTTGTGATATGCAGGTTAAAAAAAAAAATCAAGCAAGAAGTCAGCTCATGCCTAATTCAATCAGACATTCATCCTTGAAAATAGAAGGGGAGTAACAATTTTCTAATCTTTATACTTTTCTTCTCTTTCTCTTTTACATTGAGGATAATGCAAAACTTAATTTTCGATATTTCATTATGTTGAATGCTTGAGATAACCATGCTTGTTAAAAAAAAAAAAATACTTGCTTTGGTATGTGAATGAGACTTGTTTAGGATCATCATTACCTTTTTGGGTTCATTATTGTGTTGAACATTGCATGCTTTAATTTGGGATAGATAATATCTTATAAAGCAAGATATAGCATACTTTTTTTTAAGATTACTGAAGTACATCTTTCCTTGTAAAAGTTGTGTGAGTTGTGTGAATATGCATGAAAGATGAGTATGATGTTTTACTTGTGATTATCCCTTTTGATCTAGTCCTAAACAAGGTTTAAGTAAATAGAGTAATAATCATTACATAAATAAATAAATAAATAAATAAATGTGTACAAAGTTCTATCTACTCCAATGTTTTGAGTTGCTCAGTAACTAGGGGTATTCATCACAAATGTTTATCTTTACGTCAAACGACAACTTGAAATATGACTATGCAAAGCATTTTAAGTTTGTGACTTTGTGAGTAACCGGGTGCATTCATCACAAATGTTTGTATTCGCGTCAAAAGGGAAGTGACTACTTAAAGATAAAAAATAAATCATATCTTCAAAAAAAAAAAAACAAAGAAAGAAAAAAAGAAAGAAAAAAAATATATAGATATTTCTCTAGTTTTCTACCTTGTTTGTGTTGGTGGAAGGGAAGATTACAAGTTGAGTTTTCGTATGAATCAATTATATTGGTTGCACGATAAATATGACTGAATTTGGAAATTTTGTATGGATGTTGATTTAGAGAATGTGAGTATGCTTATTTTTCTTTATTTGTTATTGTGTACACTAAGTTAAAGATACCAATGTTTGCATGATAAGTCCTTCAAGTGTGATGAATCGAGCCTAATTATGGTTGTTATTATTATTATTTTTATTTTAAAGGTTTTATGTTTTGTTTTGCTTGAGGACTAGCAAAATCTAAGTTGGGGGGTGTGATTGTGCATCAAAAGTGTCATTAAGTCTCTTATTTTACATATGTATTTATTGTTTTTATTTGGTTGTTTTTATAATAATTGATGTGTTTTTTAGTAATGAAGTTTGTTTTAATGTTTCGATAGGTTTTTGGAGCTTAAATGAATTAATTCACAAAATTCAACGTCGGAATTCAGAACAAAGAATTGAAGAGACATTTAGTTGAAGATTGAAGCAAATCTTGGTTCAAATAAGTGCTCCAAATTTGTCCCAAAAATCAATTCTATTCCAATTCTAGAAAAGAATATCATATGATTTATTTCAAGCCCAAACTTGCCTTATGTTGTGTGCAAACTTCAACCATTAAACACTCAAGGTTTCAATGTCAATCTTAGCCCAAATAATAAGTACATTTGTATACTTATTTGATGCTCAAATTCAGCCCAAAATCAGCCCAAAATCAGCCCAAAATCAGCCCTAAATCAACCCCAAATCAACCTTCAAATCAACCCAAACACAATCCATGATCTTACATGTCCACACAACAAATAACAATTGATTTATTTTGGGCAATCCATTGATCCAAGAAGGCAAGCACATGGATGGAAAGCTGGAGGGGATATTTTAACATTATTTTGGGTCAAAAAGAAGAAGGAGACACCTCATAAATGAGGAAGAAAAACGTGCACCAAAGTAGTTGTAAAGCTGTCTTGATTTGATTTTCAGAACACCTTTCGGTGTTTTGCCCATAACTTTTGACTCAGGTGTCCAAATGAGCTGTTCTTTAATGATCTGGAAAGGTGACATAATTGCCTATAAATATGTCTCTAATAGACTTCTCCAAGAAAAGCTTCTAAGAGGGTCGAATTGCTGTCCAAAGTTAGAGTCAGATTTGTGTCCGAATTTTTTCTGAAATTGTATTGTGTTCTTCTTTAGAGATTTCGGTTCTTTAGTTTGTAAAACTTATTTTTTCAGTTGGATTCAAGTTCTTTCATGTTTATTGAAGTGTTCTTATATATAATCATGGTTGGCTAAACTCTTTCTTGGATCCAAATCAAGGATAATGGTGATTGAGGTGAGTTCTTTAGGATATGAATGAATCTTAATGTTTATCTTCTTATTTTCTTCATGAATGATTTATTATTGTAAAGAAATTTTAGAAATCATTTAGGTAATGTTATAATCTTGAATTTTTATGCACAAACTTTAGTTTTGGTATAGAGATTGCTTGATTCAATGTCTTACTTAATATGAAAGTACTTGTTCATTCTTAAGCAATAATCAATCTTCATCTTTCTAATCTTCATTGTAATATCTTCTGATCTAATATCACCATCGTTGATATTAGGTTGAGTTATCTTATATATGTTGAAGAAATCACCAATACATCACCATTAAAATTGATTTGGACCAAGACTTACTTTTCTTGTCATTTAAAATCTCCAATAAATCACCATTAAAATTGATTTGGACCAAGACTTACTTTTCTTGCCATTTAAAATCTATTTACATTTTTTTTATCTTTGAAAACAAATCCATCAATTATTTTCAACCAAGTTATTGTTAATTTAATTTCTCTTGAGTTTTTTTTTGTTACTTAGCTTAATTTCCAAATCTAGCTCTCTGTGGATATGACCTCGATCTTACCGAGTTAATTGCTAGATCGCACACTCATGCACTTGCGAGTTAAAACAAGCTGATCATAAAAAGCGGTCAAGCACTTGGAATGGTGGTTGTGAAGTTTGTGCATTATTATTATCACTCTTCTAACTGAAATTTGGGTGATTTCTCCAACCAGGTTTGTATGTTTGCGAGTATAGGTTATACTTAGGCCTTTGGAAGTGCTTAAAGCATGAACTTATTCATGGAGACATTCCTTAAAAGAAAGCAAAGTTGGACAATCATTGGTTGAGTGCTCATTTGTTTCACAGATTTGACACACAATGTCTTGAACATATTTTAATTGACCACTCCTTTTGAATTCTAGTGCCTCAACTTTTCTAGCTAAAGATGTGAACTTAGCTTTGAGGTCATGATCTTTTCTAAGGTTGTATATACCTCTACCAGATGTATTAGGTTGAGTTTTACTTAGTGCCTCATAAGTACTTGTGATGTCCCAATTTTGAGCATTTTCAGCTAACTAGTCTAGGTACTCTATTGCTTCATCAGGGTTTTTATTTTCAAAAGTTTCATTGCACATCAATTCAACCATTTACCTATCTGTAGGTGTTAACCCTTCATAAAAATATAAAACCAATCTCCATGTTTTAAAATCATGATGAGGGCAATAATAACGTATCTAATAATATAAGATACCTTTAATTTGTGGTAAATGTTTATTTTAAATGCATGTCTATCATATAAATGAAAGGATTGATTGATGAATTTAAGAACTGAAATTAAAAGGACAAAGAGATGGCCAAACTTAGAAAAGAGATGCCGGTGTAGTCCATACCAGAACACTATTCAGTAATTGGGTCATATCTAGAGCTGTAGATCTCAGATTTAGGTCCAATTTATATAGATGGAAAGGTAAGATATAGGCCTACAACTTTCATATGAGCCCAAGATCTAAAAAGGCCATTTTCAAGTCCAAATTGGAGCAACAACAAAGAAGTCCAAATCTGTCTTCCAACCCGAGCACTGTTCAGTATTTGGCCAATATCTAGAGTTCTAGAAGTCCAAATGATCTAAATTTTTTACACAAGAAATCTGAGACAATTATCTACAACTTTCATGTTTTTAAGTGGCTCTAATTTTGAGGTTATCAATGACGTTTTGGGCAGACAAGAAAAGATAAGGATTATCACCAAGTCAAAAGTTGGTCACCCACTCATCAATTAGTCATCAAATCAATAGTTCCCATTTTTTGCCTATAAAAGGAGGCATTTGCCATGCATTTAGGCATCTTGGTGTCCAAATCAAGATCATGCTCTTGCTTTCTCTCTTTGTATTTTTTGTAATGTTCATGCTTTGTTTTCATTAATATCAAGTTTATGCCTTTCATTTCCTTTCCTTTAGTTAGTTAACTTTTATCTTATTTATGTTCTTATTTTGTTTATCTATTTTTCTTTCTTTCATTATGTCTAGCTAAGTTTATTATGTCAAGGTGAAAAGGTTACACTAATGGTGTAAGAATAAGTATAGTATAAACTTAATATAAACTTTAATGTTTGATACTAACATGTTTTATATTTGTTATCTTGTTCACTCTTTAATACTTTGCTTGTTAAATGACTAATCTTGATTTATGTTATATAACAATTGGTACAACAAATGCTTAGCACATTCATAGCCCATACTGTATGGTATAACTGACACCTGAGTTATGAAAGGAACTTGATTTGTTGTTAACATAAGTTATAATCATGAATGCTTGATGAAATTTACAAGTATTAGCATTAATTGAATAAGATGACTAATGTAATCATGTTAACAATCTATAATCTGATTGGAACCTCCTTTGTGTGTAGTTTCCAATTGAATAATAAGAGTTTATACTATACTTGTTTGACATACCATTAGTGGATCCTCTAACCTTGACATTGTTTGTTATCATTATTTAATCCTTACGTTAATTTTTCATCTCAAAGTTCTCATTAACTTTTCTTCTTCTTCTTTTTCTTTATTATTGTCATTGTTGTTGTTGTTGTTGTTGTTATTATTATTATTATTATTATTACTATTACTACTACTACTATTATTATTAGTATTATTATTGCTACTATTATTATTATTGTTGTTATTGTTACTATTGTTGTTTGTTTATAATTTGTATAATTAACCTCCCTGTGGTTTGACCCCGGTGTTACTAGGTTATTTATTACTTCAACACTCCTGCACTTGGGAGAAGACATCAATCTTTTAGTCATGTCAAGTTTTTGGCGCCGTTGCTGGGGATGTAAGTTCTTGTATAAATTATAGTAGTTATTTTATTTTCTCCTTTCACTTTTCTTGTATATAACTTTGTTTCTTTTCTCTTGTTTCTTCTTCTTTTGTTTTCTTCTTCCTTTTATTCTATTCCTACACGTGCATGAGAGTGTGGTCACGTACATCAAGTGGTAGACTTTGTAGGGTATCCTCATCATTTTCAGAAAATATGGCCGAAGAAGATAATCAATCACTTCATAATGAGAATAATGAGAATAACCGTGCTAGAACACTTAGAGATCACATGAATCCCACAAGAACAAGTGCACCATCATGCATAGTTTTTCCTCCCGATGCATCTCATTTTAATTTTAAACCAGACATTATTCAACTTTTACCTTCTTTTGATGGCTTAGAATTGGAAAATCCATACTTGCATTTAAGGGAATTTGAGGAGGTCTGCAACACATATAATAATTTAAATTGTAGCATGAACACCATCAGATTAAAGCTTTTTCCTTTTTCATTAAAAGATAAAGCTAAAACATGGCTACAAAATTTGAGACCAGGATCCATTCGTGCTTGGGATGAAATGCAACAACAGTTTTTAAAGAAGTTTTTCCCATCTCATAGAACAAAATCTTTCAAAAGACAAATCACCACATTCACTCAAAAACCAGGAGAAACATTTTACCAATGTCAGGATAGGTATCGAGACTTACTTAGTACTTGCCCTCATCATGGTTTTGAAACATGGAGATTGGTTTCATATTTTTATGAAGGGTTAACACTTAGAGATAGACAAATGGTTGAATTAATGTGCAATAGAACTTTTGAAGATAAATACCCTGATGAAACAATGGAGTACTTAGACTTGTTAGCTGAAAATACTTAAAATTGGGACACCGCGGGTACTTATGAGGCACCGAGTAAAACTCAACCTCATACATCTAGTGGAGGTATGTACAACCTTAGGGAAGATCATGACCTTCAAGCCAAGTTTGCATTTTTAGCTAGAAAAGTCGAGGCACTAGAATTGAAAAAGAGTGGTCAATTAAAATCTGTTGAAAACATTGTATGTCAAATATGTGAAAAAAATGAACACTCAACCAATAATTGTCCAACCTTGCCTTCTTTTAAGGAATGTCTCCATGAACAAGCCTATGCTTTAAAAAATTTTCAAAGGGCCAACTACAACCTATACTCACAAACATACAACCCTGGTTGGAGAAATCACCCAAATTTTAGTTGAAAGAGTGAAAACAACAATGCACAAACTTCACAACCACCGTTTCAAGCACACCACAATTTCCAAAATTCTTATGGATATGCACCTTCTTATGCTCCACCTCCTAGAAGAAATCTTGAGGAAATATTGCATGCATTCATTGAAAAACAAGAGACAATCAATACTCAACTTGCTCAAAACATGACAGATTTTAAAGATACTCTTACAAAATTAACATCTGCTCTCAGTTTCCAAGAGAAAGGTAAGTTTCCATCTCAACCACAATAAAATCCCAAGGGGCAATACAATGCAAATGCAAGTAGTTCCGGAAATCTATACATGGATCAAGTCAAATCAGTCACTACTCTTTGCAGTGGTAAGGTTATTGAAAAACCCTCTCTTGAACCTTATGAGAAAGATGATGAGTCAATCTCTGAGGGTAAGAAAGGGGTTGAATCTGAAAATTGCAAAAAAAAAAACTGATTCTCCGCCAGCTCTTTTATTTCCTCAAGCCATGACCAAACAAAGGAAAGTCAATCATAACTCTGAAATTTTTGAAACTCTCAAACAGGTAAGAATCAATATACCTTTGCTGGATGCTATTAAACAGGTTCCTTCCTATGCTAAATTTTTGAAAGATCTATGGACTGTGAAGAGGAAACTGAATGTGAAAAAGAAAGCCTTTCTAGCCAAACAAGTAAATGTTACTCTTCAGAACAATAATGCTTTGAAATATAAAGACCTTGACTGTCCTACAATTTCTTGTTTTATTCGAGAACATAAAATTGAAAGAGCTTTACTTGATTTTGGAGCTAATGTGAATTTACTTCCATATTCAGTTTTTCAGAGTCTCAATCTAGGTGAGTTAAAACCAACTTCTATATCTCTTTTACTTGCCGATAGATCTGTAAAAGTGCCCAGTAACTCTTTTACTTACCGATAGATCTATAAAAGTGCCTAGAGGAATAATTAAAGATGTGTTAGTACAGGTCGATAAATTCATTTATCCTGTGGATTTTGTTGTCTTGGACACACAACCTATTAAAGCATGTAATTCATTTCCTGTTATTTTAGGATGTTCGTTTCTTGCAACTTCTAATGCATTGATTAATTATAGGAATGGACTAATGAAGTTATCATTTGGAAACATGACATTGGAGATGAATATTTTCAATATTTGCGAGCAACCTGGAGATGATAATGATTTACAAGAAGTAGATCATATTGACGAATTAGTTTATGATCAACTTGAATCTACTTTAAGTAAAAATGAGTTGGATGAATCTGAAGATTTGCAAATGATTTATTCTGAGGAAGAAATCACGGATGAAAAAAGCACTGAAAATGTTGATGCAAATCTTTTGTCAAAAGTGACAACAAATTCGACATCTGACATCACCACAATCAATGATTACTTTCCTAACGAATCCTTACTTTCTCTTAATCCAATGCCTTGGTATGATAAAAAATATCAATTTTTTTACTTTAGTAGATTTGCCAGCTGATTGGAGTACCCAAGAAAAAGAAAAGTTTTTGAACGAAGTGAAGAATTTTTACTAAGATAACCTTAACTTATTCAAATATTGTCCTGATCTCAAAGATTCATTCCCAACAATGAGGTAAGTAGTGTCATTAAACTGTCATTCTGAAGCATGTGGAAGTTATTTCTCGTCAAAAAAGACAGTTGCAAAAATCTTTCAAAATGGATTTTATTAGCCCACCATGTTCAAGCACACGCATGCATTCTGCAAAACTTGTCAAAAAGTTGATACTGGTCAAAAAGTTTTGTTTTATAATTCTCAACTCTATGCATTCCCTAGAGAGCTAAGATCAAGATGGAGCAATCCTTATGGAGCTGTGATATTGAGAATTCAATGAATGACAATGTTTTTAAGGAAAATGGACATCGTTTGAAAGCTTACTTTGATAATTTTCCTAGTGAAAATGAATCATCTGGTTTGAATGATCTTGTAGATAAAGGTTGATTATTTTGTTTTTCTCACATTGTTTTTGTGTTTCTTTTTGAGTGATTTTTGCTAGTTTCTCTCACTTTGTCAAATAGCGGACAACGGTACTCTGTGACTTAAGTCGATTCTTTTAGTTTCCCATAATAACTGATATATGTATATATATTTGTGCAATTCTTTGAATCTCACTTCCAATTCTCATTTGAAAATGGACAGTAATCTTGAAAAATTGAAAAAGTATTTTCTCACTCTGCCTCAGAATGCGATTACAAAAATTTACCGTGCTAGATGTGCAAGATTGAGATTGTTAATGAATCATGGAATTCCTGAAGATATTCGCTGGTTGATTGAAGCAAAGGTTCGATTATCAGGTGAGTCCTCTAACTCCTTCATTTCACACATGCCTAGAACAGGTAAAAGCACTTTTGCAAAGAAACGTCGTGCAAAACGACTAAAAGTCTGTCATCGATGTGCTAGATGGACTTGTAATGCACAATGTCGTTCTTTAGGAATGATATCTATAAACCGTGAAGATAAAATACAATTTATTAAGGATGACCTGAGTAAGGAGTCTTTAGATAATCTTTTATTAACTCTTAAGACGCATCCTAGTGGAGATGTGCATCGTGCAATTCATGATTTATAGCCACTATTTCATAAAGAACATGATCGACTTAGTCTTGGGAATCTAACTAAAAAAGACTTTGTTTGCAAGTTTTTAAGAAAATTGGATGGGAAGCCTATCCTCGACCCATAGAGGGCGTTTAAGCCATTCTTGGACATAAAACCAAGGAAAGATGTAAGCCACAATCACAACTATCTGTACATACACATACTTTTCAAAAGTAAATAAATAAATAAATAAAGAGAGAGAGAGAGAGTGTGAGACTTTATCTGGCTTACATATAGGTGGTATGATTGCCTTTCTAATTTCTCATCTATAAAATCCTCTCTTCTGTCCTTTCATTTCTACTCAACCCATACATTCATCAAATACAGAAGTGTGTAGAAATGGCAAGTTCCTCAGGTCATCATATAAGAAATATTTGTGTTTTTGGTGGATCTAGTCTTGGGAAAGAAAAGGAGTTTTTAGAATCAGCAAATCATCTTGGTCAAGTGTTAGCTGAGAGAAAGATTTATTTAGTGCATGAGGGAGGCAGTCTTGGGTTAATAAGAGGTGTGTCAATAGCTGCATTTTTAGGAGGTAATCAAGTTTTGGGGGTCATCCCCGAAGCTTTGGCACAAGGGAACATCATTGGAAAAAAAATTGGAGAGGAACTACAGGTCTCCACAATGTCTGCTCGAATGAATGCAATGTTTAACCATGCTGATGCCTTCATTGCCTTACCAGGTGATCTAGGCACATTGGAAGAGATCTTTCATATTTTCTCTTGGGTCCAATTGCACATTCACCATAAACCCATAGGTTTGTTAAATGTTAATGGTTATTATGATAAGTTGTTGTCTTTTCTTGATCATGCTGTGGAACAGGAATTTCTAACATCTTTTACACGACAAATCATAATCTCTGCTGCTACTGCTGAACAATTAATTGACCAACTACAATCCTTCATTCCTGTAATTGATCCCTCCATGAGTTGCATAAATTGGTCATCTAAGGAAAACCGTAAAAAGCTTAGATTAGATTTAAGTCTTTATTTGTAATTTTTGTGTCCTTTTGTTTTATTATTGTGTTTTGTTATTTCTTATTTTTGTTTCAGTGTGTTTCAGGTTTGTGAGTGTTTGTTATTTCAGGTGATATCTTTTATACTCTATCTTTCTACCTTAGAACATTGAGGATAATATCTTGTTTTGGTTGGAGGGAGATGGTAGTAGTTGATAAAAAAAAATGTTTTCTATTTCATAAAGTATGTGCAAAATTGTTGTTACTATGATGGTAGAGTAAAGGAGATCTTTTTATGACTCTTAAGACGCATCTTAGTAACCATTCTTAATAAGGTCTATCATAATACTTCTTGAAATATTCAGGTTTACAAACTCTCGCATTACTATCACTTAATTCTGCTCATATACTCATTTAATATGTATTCTTAAACCTTAATTTACACACACACACTTTAACATATGATTGTGGGTTGCATAATGGATTATTACATTATTTATGTTCTTTTGTTAAAGGTAACAACTAAGGGAAAGGGATAGTATATAATTAAAAAAAACACAAAAAAAAAGAAAAAAAAAAGAAAAATATAGATAGGTTTGGTTTCGTAGCCTCCCTAACCTAAGCAATTAAGCCCGAAGGGGTTTTTGAACACTTAATACCCTAAAGTCAACTGACTTGGGAGTTATTGGTCCAACGCTTGTTACATGGGTTGGATCAAACATTGCACTATCTATAAATCAATATTTGCGACCCGAGTTACTAAGCTCGTAAGGGTGTCTCAACATCTAATACCCTAAGACCAACTGGTCTGGGAGTCATTAGCCAAAAGCTCGTTACATGGGTTAAAGATGCATGGTGTTTTAAGTTATATGTGTGTGTGTGTGTGTGTGTGTGTGTAAAGACAAAAATAATAATCCAAGGAAGTTAACCTTAAACATTAGAACAAAAATTTTATTTTCTTCCAATAAAAGCCTCATAATTATGTGTTGATATATTGAGCACAAAAGAAAGGTTTATTTATATCTTGTTAAGAGGTATTGAGCAGATATATAAATTTAATGAGAGTTTGTTTCTCTGGATAGATTAATGGAAGTTGAATGATGAATACCTTGCTTTATGGAATTTGCAAATTGTTTTTCTATTTTAACGCTTTGATTATTAAGAATTAGTAATACGCTGGTTGGGGGGTGGAATTAGTACTTAAAAGTGCATTTTTATCAAGGTTTTATATCATTATTTTGCACTTGAAGTATCAATAACTCCTTAACTAAAGCATGTTTTATAATAACGTATCTAATAATATAACATAACCTTTAATTTGTGGTAAATGTTCATTTTAAATGCAGGCCTATCACATAAATTAAAGGATTGATTGATGAATTTAAGAACTAAAATTCAAAGGACAAAGAGATGACCAAATTTAGAAAAGAGATGCCGGTGCAGTCCATATCGGAACACTGTTTGGTAATTGGATCATATCTAGAGCTGTAGATCTTAGATTTTGGTCCAATTTATATGGATAGAAAGGTAAGACATAGGCCTACAACTTTCATATGGAGCCCAAGATCTAAAAAGGTCATTGTCAAGTCCAAATTGGAGCAACAACAAAGAAGTCTGAATTTATCTTCCAGCCTGAGCACTGTTCAGTATTTGACCACTATCTAGAGTTCTAGAAGTCGAAATAACCTGAATTGTTTACACAAGAAAGCTGAGACAATTATCTACAACTTTCATGTTTCAAGTAGCTCTAATTTTGACGTTATCAATGACGTTTTGGGCAGACAAGAGAAGATAAAGATTGTCACCAAGTTAAAAGTTGGTCACCCACTCATCAATTAGTCATCAAATCAATAGTTCCCATTTTTTGCCTATAAAAGGAGGCATTTGACACGACTAAAAGGTTGATGTCTTCTCCCAAGTGCAGGTATTTTCCATGCATTTAGGCATCTTGGTATTCAGATCCAAGATCATGCTCTTGCTTTCTCTCTTTGTATTTTTTGTAATATTTATGCTTTGTTTTCATTAATATCAAGTTTATGCCTTTCATTTCCTTTCCTTTACTTAGTTAACTTTTATCTTATTTATGTTCTTATTTTGTTTATCTATTTTTCTTTCTTTCATTATGTCTAGCTAAGTTTATTATGTCAAGGTGAAAAGGTTACACTAATGGTGTAAGAATAAGTATAGTATAAACTTAATATGGACTTTACTGTTTGATACTAACATGTTTTATATTTGTTATCTTGTTCACTCTTTAATACTTTGCTTGTTAAATGACTAATTTTGATTTATGTTTATAACAATTGGTACAACAAATGCTTGAAACTTTCATAGCCTATACTGTATGGTATAACCGACACCTGAGCTATGAAAGGAACTCGATTTGTTGTTAACATAAGTTATAATCATGAATGCTTGATGAAATTTACAAGTATTAGCATTAATTGAATAAGATGACTAATGTAATCATGTTAACAATCTATAATCTAATTGGAACCTCCTTTGTGTGTAGTTTCCAATTGAATAATAAGAGTTTATATTATACTTGTTTGACATACCATTAGTGGATCCTCTAACCTTGACATTGTTTGTTATCATTGTTTAATCCTTACGTTAATTTTTCATCTCAAAGTTCTCATCAACTTTTTTTCTTCTTCTTTTTCTTTATTGTTGTTGTTATTGTTATTATTATTAGTATTACTACTACTACTACTACTACTAATACTACTATTATTATTAGTATTATTATTTCTACTATTATTATTGTTGTTGTTATTGTTACTATTGTTGTTATTTATAATTGTTGTTTATAATTTGTACAATTAACTTCCCTGTGGTTCGACCCCGGTCTTGTCGGGTTATTTATTACTTCGACACTCCTGAACTTGGGAGAAGACATCAATCTTTTAGTCATGTCATAAGGATTAAAGAATAATAATAACAAATATGAAGGTTAGAGAATCCACTAATGGTATGTCAAACAAATATAGTATAACCTTTTATTATTGAATTGAAAACCACACACAAAAGAGGTTCCAATCAAAATATAAATTGTTAATATAATTACATTAGTTATCTTATTTGAATAATGCTAATACCTATAAATGTTGTTAGGCATTCATGATTATAACTTATATTAACAACAAATCAAGTTCCTTTCATAGCTCAAGTGTCAGTTATACCATATAGTATGGGCTATAAAAGTGCCAAGTATTTGTTATACCAAGTGTTATACAACATAATTTTAGATTAATCATTCAACAAGTAAAGTTTTAAAAGTGAACAAGATAAAAAATACAAAACATGTTATTATCAAATATTAAGGTCTATGTTGAGTTTACACTATACTTATTCTTACACCATTAGTGTAACCTTTTCACCTTGACATAATAAACTTAGCTAGACATAATGAAAGAAAGAAAAATAAATAAACAAAACAAAACATAATAAAAGAGAGAAACATAAATAAACAAGATAAGAACATAAATAAGATAAAAGTTAACTAAGTAAATGAAAGAAAATGAAAGGCATAAATTTGATATTAATAAAAGTAAAACTTAAGCAATACAAAGAGAGAAAGCAAGAGCATGATCTTGATCTGGAAACCAAGATGCCTAAATGCATGGAAAATACCTTCTTTTATAGGCTAAAATTAGGAACTATTGATATGATGACTAATTGATGAGTGGGTGGCCAACTTTTGATTTGACGACAATCCTTATCTTCTTTTGTCTGCCTAAAATGTCATTAAGAACATCAGAATTGGACAACTTGAACACATGAAAGTCCTAGCAAATTGTCTCAGCTTTCTAGAAAAAAATAATTGAGGTCATTTGGACTTCTAGAACTCCAGATATAGGTCAAACACTAAACAATATTCGGGTTGTAGAACAGATTCAGACTTATTTGTTGTTGCTACAATTTGGATTTGAAAGTGACCTTTTAGATATAGGCTTTTCATGAAAGTTGTAAGCCTATGTCTTACCTTTCTATCCATATAAAGTAGATCTAAATCCGAGATCTACAGCTCTAGATATGACCCAATTACCAAACAGTGTTCTGGTTTGGACTGCAGCAGTATCTCTTTTCTAAGTTTGACTATCTTTTTGTCCTTTCAATTTCAGTTCTTATACTCATCAATTAATCCTTTCATTTATGTGATAGACCTGCATTTAAGATAAACATTTACTACAAATTAAAAGTATCTTATATTATTAGATATGTTATTATAAAGTATGCTTTAGTTAAGGAGTTATTGATATTTTAAGTGTAAAATGATAATATAAAACCTTGATAAAAATACACTTTTAAGCACTAATCAGTATTGAACAAGAGAATGCATTTAATTTGATAAAAGAAAAATACTATATTCAACACCTTTATTAGTAATATCTAACTTTTATAAAACTTTTGAGATTAAATGGATGCCTCAAGAATAAGTATTGAAGCTATTTTAATGCAAAAAAAAGTGTCAAATTGTTTACTTTAGTAAATAAATTAATAGAGCAATATTGAATTACTAACTTGTGAAAAATATCATTATTTATTTGTGAGGACTTTTAAAACTTATGATACGATCTAAGCAATGTTAGATTTGAATTTTGGCATAAAACTTCTTACTGTCTAGTTTTATTCTATTAAGCATGACTTTTAACTCAACTATTAGATTGAGACGGGATCTTTATAGGAGTTTTTAGACATGTTATTCTATATTGGATAGAATTTCAAGTTAATCAAAGTTTGTAAAGGGATTATTTTAGAGAGTCGAAATTACTAGATGAATCTTGTTAAATTTATTTACCTGGACCTTCGTCTATTTTTTTTTTAAAACTCTATCTAGAGCTACATAAGGAATAGTGATAATATTCTCATTGGGCTAAAAAGTAAACATTCATACCTTTTCTAAAAATATATGATAAGTTTACTAATTTATCCGGATAAAAGAGAATGATGTGTTTGAAGTTAGGATTCAAATTTGATAAGAATGTGCTAAAATAGAATAAATATTGTTTTCTTATGTATTATGGATTCAATCAATACAAGGATTCCTTAATGTTATTAGAAGAATATGTGGCAGTTATTGACTTATCTATTCCACAAGGATTCCATGTTAAACAATGAGACACTTATGACAACAAATATTATTCATAGCTTCCAAGAATTTCATATCTATTATGGAATATATGTGGTTGCAAAGAGGGTTGAGATTCTTTTCTTGTTCTTTTTCTTATTTTACAGGATATCTTTAATCAAAAAGGAGATTATGGAAGGCTATTTAAATGATATATTTCTGCCACTTCCTCTTTTTTTTAGAGCATCCTTTCAACTAAATAAAGGAAAAAACTTTAGCATTCAAGGCATCATCTTTCTAGCCAGGAAAAAAGATTAATGGATGGTACAAAGGGACAACATTTCATCTATAAGTTTCAGATTCAGCTACATTATCTTTCTAACAAGGAAAAAGGATTAATGGATGGTACAAAGGGACAACATTTCATCTACAAGTTTCAGATTCAGCTACAAGGGATCTAATGCAAGGAGATATGATTTTATGGTGTTTTGATAACATGTATTAATTTGAATATTTTTTAAGGTTTATTTATTGTTTTAATTAATATTTAGGATAATACTATTACTACCAAATTTATTTAGCTCATCTGAGAGAGATTCTTATATTTTTTGGTTTTTTAACAAACTAAATTGATTTATCAAAGATTAATGGAGTTTATGGTGTCTTTCTTATACTTCTTGTTCATGAATTGATATTCATAGGGTGAGGGTTCTTATTTCGATAGTGTTGATATTATGATATATGTTTTTATTGTGTTACACTCCTATCAGACCTGATTATTCGACATTCTTGGGGAAGTTATCATCTTTGTTGCAGGTTGCGTAATCATGTGATTACGAGGTTTGTATTAGCTAATCTACTTGTGCTTAAAAGAGTTTGTTATCCATTTGGATCATGAAATCTTAAAGCACTTGATGAGGTAAAGTAAGTTGAATAAAAGACATACGAAGTGAATAAAGTTCATTTAAACCTTTCCATATGTTATTAAGTATAAGTAAGGTACATCCTTCTTTCTACAATTAATATAAAAATATTAGGTTTCGAATTTGTTAAAGATTTATATGCCAATTATAGTGATTTTGCTAATGTGTATGAAGCTTGTAAGAAGTTAGCTATTGTAAATTTCATTAACTTTGTTATTTTTTTAGAAAGAATAAACTTTGTGTGACTAATAATTTTGTGCGTGAATTGCTTGTGTGTGAAGCTCATGAGAGTGGTTAAATGGGAAACTTTAGTGTTAAGAAAATTTTAAAAGTTTTGCATGAATATTTTTATTGGCTTAAAATGAAACATGATGTACAAAGAGTGTGTGATAGATGTATCGTATGTAGGTATGGTAAACTTAAGATCTTACTGTATGGGTTACATACTCCCTTACCTATACCTAACGAACCTTGGTTAGATATTTCCATAAACTTTGTCTTAGGTATTACTAGGTGAAAAAAAAAAAGGGTAGGGATTCTAGTTTTATAGTTGTAGATAAGTTTTCTTAGATGACATATTTTATGTCATATCATAAAATTGATGATGTAACAAATATTCCTAGTTTGTTATTTAGAGAGATAATACTGCATGGTTTTTCTAAGAGTATTGTTTCTGATTGTGATGTTAAGATCCTTAGTTACTTTTGAAAGATTTTATGGGAAAGTTGGAAACTAAGTTGTTGTTTTTGCTAACTTGTCATTTATAAATGGATGGTCAAATAGAAGTAATAAATAAGACTTTAACTACTTTATTACATATTATCATTCAAAATAATTTGAAAAATTAAGAAGAATGTTTGTTGTTCATAGAGTTTACATATAATAAAAGTGTTCATTCTACTACTAATCATTCACCATTTGAGATTGTTTATGGTTTTAATCTATTAACCTCTTTAGATTTGATTCCTTTACCTGTTAATAAAATGTTAGTAGTCTTGATGACATTATGAAAGTAAAAATGGTAAAGAGACCCCATGATAATGCTTGACAATATATTAAGGAAAAAAAAAACATGCATCTAAAGCTAGGAGAAGTCATAGACATATTATCTTTGAACCAAATGACTAGGTTTGAGTATATATGAGAAATGAAAGATTTCCAACCTTAAAATTATTTTAGAAGAGATAGTTCAATCTAAGTTTTTAAACAAAATCAGTGACAATGTATATAAAGCGGATATTCTATATGAGAATAGCATGAATGTTACTTTTAATGTTTCTAATCTTTATCTATTTGATGTATGTAACAATTTAAGGTTGAATTCTATTAAAGATAAGAGAATGATGAGAATCAATAAGCATCACCAAATGATCTATTAGAGATGCTAGTTAGGCCAATCACAAGATTAATGGCTAAAAAGATTTAAAAAGCTTTCAATTGGCTAATTCAAGATATTTGGTCTAAGACAAACATCAAGATTAGAACAATGGATGATCAAACTTCAATCAATGCAATAAATGCATAAGAAAGAGCTAGTTCTTGGGCTTGAGGCATGCAAATTGGACTTATTTTCCTATTGTATAGTTTTTTATTAAAGAACACATGTTTTGATATGATTGTTGGATCAGGTTGAAATTTTCTTTTAAATATTTCAAAGGTCTTGTTTTTTATAGAGTTAAAATTTTATAGAAATCAATCATAAGAAATACTTTGTGATAAATCATAAAAGTTATAGTTTTGGATTTGTAATATTTTCCTAGTTGATTTAGGATTTGATACGATCCAAGAAAAGATTGAAAAAAAAAAATTCAAAATTTGGCGTAAATGTGCTTAATGTCTAGTTTTACACTATGAAGAATAACTATTCATCCACCAATTAGATCAAGTTGGAATTTTATCATGATTTTCTATAAATATTGTTGTATGTTGTTTTAAAATTTCAAGTCAATTAAATTATGGAAAGGTCTTACGATACAAGTCAGAATATGAAATATAAATCTTACTATTTATTACATTTTAACTTGTGGACTTTCTATTAGAGGATTTTCCCTCTCATAATACAAAGATATTCAACAATTTATTTTTAAAATTTTCTTAATTTGATAAGAATCTTTAATAGGTAGCAACATAGTTTTCAATTATGGCTAGGATTCCTTAATGTTCCAGAATGCTTTTCTCATAAAGATTCCTTTTTATCTTAATTACTTATGAAAATAAATGCTAAATAGTTAATAGTAAATTAACTTTGGGATGAATTAATTTTTTTTTATTAATATGAATTATTTTAAGGTTTTATTTGTTTTTTATTTTATTATTTGGATATTCACATTCAGTTTAGGGCTTTTGTTTTATTTTGGATTTGTTTTGGCCCAAAATCAATGTTTTAGAATTGTTTTAGGCATCAAATTTATGTTAACAAATTATTAGCATAAGCTCATTGGTTTGCAACACAATAAAGGTTCATTAGGGTTATTTAAAAGGACTATATATTGTTTTCATTGCTATATAATTTAGTAACTATAATGTTTTGAATAAATTTATGTTTTGCATGCTGCAAGACTTTTCTCTTTACTGTGACAGAGAATAAATTTGACTTATCAAGGTAGAATTGACCTTATGAAAACTTTGCACCCTTCAAGTCCTTGATTTTTTATAATCAACAAGACCAAGTCTAATCTCCAATACATTTGGTTCTTAGGTACATGGTTATTTTTAGGTTAAGGTTTCTATCCAAACATGATTTTTGGTCTTCTTAGGTTGTTTATTTACTTTGTTGTCGGTTTCAAATTTGCTATTCTAGGGGTTCGTGTCGAGTACATCCTTTTTGCTTTCGTTGTTTAAATTGTTTCAACATATATCTTTTTTTTTTCTTTGTGTCTTGTTTCAAGTATAATTTAGTTGAAGTTGTATTTAGTCAGTTTTGTTTTGTTTTCTTTCATTATTGTCTAAGTTTTGCATTATTGGATCTTATGATAAAAAAAAAAAGAGAAAAATATTCAACATTTAATTCTATTGATAATATCTATTTATAGTAAAAAAAAGAAAAAGAAAAAGAAATCAACAAGATTGTAATTTTAGGTATTACGAGGGATGATTTATTTGGTGCAAGATTGTAATTTTATTATTAGAAGTGGTGATTTATTTGGGTAATAAGGTAAATTGAAGTTCTTAAGTTTAGTCTTAATAAAATCAGTTAGGTACCTATAGTTTGAGATTTGAAATTTTGGATAAAAATTCCTATTCCATAGTGTTTTTATATCATATATTGCTTGTCTTTTGTCCTATTTTTCCTATTTGTGTCAGGTTTTATTAAAAAAGAGGGAACAAAGAAAGGTTATCGTTTAAGGATGCAAGAACCTATCCTAAATGTTTGGGGTTTTAGGGTAACAATTTGATAAGTTACAAGAACAATTCTATGAATAGCAAGCTTCACACACACACACACACACACACACACACACACACACACACACACACACAGAGGCAACAACACCAAAATAATTAAAGAAGAAAGCGAAGGACTACGACTTTTATACAAAGTTATTGAAGGCGAATGTTAGCGATAAAAGAGCTTTGAAGGCTCTAAAAAGCCTATAAAAAATCCATTACACCTATTGGTGATTCAAGGTTAAATCATCTTGAAAAGAGAAAGAATGATATGTTGCGATGTCGTGGTCGCACAAATTAATTACCCTAACTTAAAACACAACACACAAGATAGTATAGAGCAAGCAAGGAGTCGATCCCACAAGGAAGATTTAGTTCAGATTTTTATGTTATACGTTATGCAATTGGGGGGTTTTGATTTGTGATGATCTAAACTATGGAAGAAATTAAACTAGCAAACAAAATCAATTGAAATCGAAATTTATCAAGAAAACAAACCTTGGTTGCAAGCACACATCCACCAACGAAAATTAGAACCGATCCTTGAAACAAAACTACCATTTATATTCTGAATTTTTATCTTTTCTTAATGTTGGTTAATTAACAGATCCGCCGTATAACTAACCCTAACCAACAAACAATCATAATGTCTGCATTAATGATTTAGTTCAATGGCAGCCCTAAGAACTAGATATTTGAGTGTTCTCCCTAAGTTTAATAATGTAGTTCCGCCACAATTATCAAGCTTAGTTGCTTCACAAGTTCATACATCACAACTCCGGTTTTGATATCAAACTTAGCAATAAATTGTTCACAATAATAACTTAGAGTTCCGCTCTAGCAATTATCAACAACAATCATAGAAAATATGCATAGGAAAACAACCATACTTATTCATAATATAAACTGAAAATAAAAGGAAGAATAAATCTCACGGTTCTTGAAATCCAAAGGTTTGTTGTGTCCTTGCAACTAAGAAAAGAGTTTAGCCTTGCATAACCATTGAACAACTACTCTTAAAGAATGAAGAGAGCATGATTTTTTGGGTTTATAGAGGAGAGAATTTGTGTTTCTTAACTTCTGGCTGCTGCCCCCCTTCTCTCCTCTCTCTCTTTCTTTTTATATGCTAAGAAACCCTAGTTCCTAATTTACAAAGTAGTCCTCCCTTAAGTTGACAATTGACATTTAAGTACTACAATAACTATTTTCTCAAAAAAAAAGAAATAGTCTTGCATGAAATTTTCAAAATCTGATTTAGAGGAGCTAAATTGCTGATATAAAAACTTGGATGATGGTTTAGAAGCTTCAAAACGTAATTTGGACTCATTTCTTCACGAAATCTGATTGCTAGCAGAATTCAGTTGTCATCTTTGAAAAATCATATCTCCCTCATATGACATCGTTTTTGGATGAACGTTGGAGCGTTTACATACCTTTGAGTCAGGAATCCAAAAAAATTTAGTTGGCATAATTCGGACTTCTATAGCTCCAGATATTGAATTTTGAATAGACAAAGGTCAATAGTGGCAGAATGCGAGATTTGACTTTGAAGGATGTGATTTCCATGATCTTCCTCTTTTTATTTTTCTTGCATTACATTTCTAGAAAGGTATGGATGTTAGCTTTTTAGTTCCACTGGAATCACTTCATTTCAATCTCTAGAACTCACGCTCTGCACAAAACATCGACTGAACGTCAAATCTGCCAATTATCTCTAATTATCCAAAAGTGCCTTCAAAACATAAAACAAAGAATATCAAGGCATTTTACATATAAAACATGAACAAAACATTAGGTAAATATGGGTGAAACTATTGAATAATATGGTTACATCAAATACCCCCACACTTAGCTCTTTCTCGTCCTCGAGAAAGGATAAATTAAATTAAATTGAAAATAACCATGATCAATCTCTTAATCTCCCATCAATGTCCAAGAGTACAAGCATTATAAATAAGAATATAATAAAAAAGGATAAAATAAATAAATTTTTATGAATTTATTTACATGCAAACTTCAAAATTCAATCAATCATCGGGATTTAAATGAAATCTATGCTATGTCAAAGTGATAGGTCCTCTCATTGATATACACTCCAACACTCATGTGTTTAGGGTTTATGTGTTTAAATCTCTCAAATTCAATCAAAGAGTACGTTCTACCATAAGCTTGCTTTTCAATCTCATCTACATTACTAACATATTACAAACAATGCATGAATCAAAAGGTCTTATTTTTCGGTTGTAATGGGGCTAAGGTTAAGGTGAGGTAAAAGAGAGTAAAAGAAAAGGTTCAAATCAAAGAAAGTAGAGCATTCCGAAAAATGATATTTCAAACAAGATATTCCATCAAAGCTCATAAATTTTTCATCTTTAATCACCAACGCTTAACTCCTTTTGATTTTAAGCTCTTTTAACATAAAATCTTAAGAACATAAAGGAACATTTATTTTTTCTTCTTTTCTTTTTTTTTTCTTTTTTCTTTAATTTTTCCCATCTTTTCATCAAGCATCACTTCTTCTATCTTTTCACATAATTTCCAACCATAATTCCATAAAGTATCACAAGTACATGCTCTGCTAATCCTTGGCCAGGGGAAAAGGAAAATATATATAAAGTTAAGGCTTATACATGGATAAAGCAAAGAAAAGATAAACAAGATCAAAAGGGGCTCACTAAGGATAATATGCTTTAGGTTGGCTTTTTGGTTCAAGTGCTTTAAAATTCCTATTGCCTTTATCATCTTCATATATATTTGTAATGGAATATAATCTCAATAAGATATGAAGCAAGTTCTAGAGATACATATCATTAAAAGAATGCACACTCAAAGAATACAATATTGAAGGCTCAAAAACTTGCAGTGGTATAACACTATAAAATCAACATGGCATATTCTCAAAGTCAATCCCTAAACCAATTAAACCTTAAAATTTGCATGCATACTCTTTCATTTGATTTATATCTTCATCTATCTCAATTAATTCTCATACATAATACTCATATTCTCAAAAACCAATGGGAGTTAAAAAGATCAAACATAATTTTTTTTTTAAGAACAACAAAGAAAACTAAAATAAGAAAATAAAAATTCTCCCAATACCCCACGCTTAAAACACAACATTGTCCTCAATGTTGAAATAAAAGCAAAGGAACATAAGATAATGACAGAAAATAAATTAAAAGAAAGCAAATCTGATTTTTCTTTTTGTGTGCTGGGTTGCCTCCTAGTAAGCACTTTTGTTTTATGTCATTGGCTTGACATGTGGCATGCTCATTCTTTATAGATTGGTTCAGCTAACTCTACAGAAGCGATGAGTTCTGTCGTCCAACCTTCATAGAAAGGTTTCAAACGATGTCCATTGACCTTGAGTACTTTGCAGGTTTCTAAAATTGTAATTTCAACTGCACCATAAGGAAAAATATTAGAAACAACAAAGGGTCCAATCCAACGAGAGCGCAATTTTCCAGGAAAAAGTTTCAAACGCGAATGATAAAGAAGGACTTTGTCTCCAACATGAAATTCCTTTCTTGTAAGCATATGGTCATGAAGATTCTTAGTTTTTTCTTTGTAAATCCTTGCATTCTCGTAAGCATCATTTCGAATTTCTTCCAACTCTTACAGTTGCAATTTTCTTGCAATCCCAGCAGCATCATAATCCATGTTACATTGTTTAATGGCCCAAAAAGCTTTGTGTTCAAACTCCACCGGTAGATGACATGCTTTCCCATAAATCATTCTATAAGGTGACATTCCTATAGGTGATTTATAAGCAGTCCTATAAGCCCAAAGTGCATCTCTAAGGCGTAGACTCCAATCTCGTCGGTTAGGTTGCACTATTTTCTCCAAAATGGACTAGATTTCTCGATTGGAAATTTCAGCTTGGCCATTCGTTTGCAGATGATATGCTGTGGATGTTTGATGAGTCACATGATATTTGCGTAGCAATGCTTCCATGGAATGATTGCAGAAATGAGTGCCACAATCACTGATGATAGCTTTAGGGATGCCAAACCTATCAAATATGTGAGTCCTGACAAAATCTAAAACAACCTTAGCATCATTAGTTTGTGTGGCTTTCGCTTCAATCCATTTGGACACATAATCAACAGCAAGAAGAATCTAAAGATTTCCAAAAGAAGAAGAAAATGGACCCATAAAGTCAATAACCCAAACATCAAAAATTTCACTTACAAGTATTTGTTAAAGGCATTTGATTTTTATGAGTGATATTACCTGTTCTTTGGCATTTTTCACATGATTTGCAGAAGTGATATGCATCTTTAAAAATAGAAGGCCAATAGAAACCACTTTCAAGTACCTTGTGGGCTGTTCTTTTTGCTCCAAAATGCCCACCACAAGAATGAGAATGACAAAAAGTGAGAATGGAATGAAATTCATCCTGTGGTACACATCTCCTTACTACTTGATCCACACAAAATTTCCATAAGTAAGGAGTATCCCAAAAATAATATTTAGCATCAGCTCGTAACTTGTCCTTTTGGGATGTAGACAAACCTAGAGGGAATTCTTTGGTGACTAAATAGTTCACCAAATCAGTATACCATGGTCTTGTAGAGGAGTGCAACATATACAGTTGTTCATTAGGAAATGTTTCTCTTATTGTTTCAGTTGGAATATCCTCGGTCCTCAGTCGACTCAAGTGATCAGCCACATGGTTTTCGGCACCTTTTTTGTCTTTGATCTCAAGATCGAATTCTTGTAAAAGCAAGATCCACCTAATCCATCTTGGTTTGGACTCCTTCTTCTTCAAAAGATACCTGAGAGCTGCATGGTCAGTAAAAACAATGACTTTTATACCAAGTAGATATGACCTGAATTTTTCAAGAGCAAACACCACTGCAAAAAGTTCCTTTTCAGTTGTATGGTAATTGCATTGTGCTCCATCCAACATGCGAGAAGCATAGGCGATAACATGCAAATTCTTCCCAATTCTTTGCCCAAGCATAACTCCTACCGCATAGTCACTCGCATCACACATTATCTCAAAAGGTTCATCCCAATTTGGTGGTTGGATGATAGGAGCAGATGTGACATGTCTCTTAAGCTCATCATGGGCATCTTTACAGGCTTGATCAAACACAAAATCCACTTCTTTGGCTAATAGTCTGCACAAAGGTGATGTAATCTTCCAGAAATCTTTGATAAAGCGTCGATAGAAACCTGCATGACCTAGAAAAGAACAAACTTCCCTCACGCATGAGGGGTAAGGCAATGATGAAATAACATCTATCTTAGCTTTATCAACTTGTAATCCACGTGAAGACACAACATGCCCAAGAACTATTCCTTGTTCTACCATAAAATAACATTTTTCATAGTTCAAGACAAGGTTTGTTTTAATGCACCTTTTTAGGATCAAAGATAAATTTTCTAGACATTTATCAAAAGAATCACCATACACCGTGAAATCATCCATAAAAACCTCGATTATTCTTTCAACATAGTCAGAAAAAATACTCATCATGCATCTTTGAAAAGTTGCAGGAGCATTACAAAGACCAAAAGGCATTCTCCTATATGCATATGTACCAAATGGACAAGTAAATATAGTTTTTTCTTGATCCTCAGGATTAATAACAATCTGATTGTATCCACTATATCCATCAAGAAAGCAATAAAAAGACTTACCTGTTAGGCGTTCAAGCATTTGATCTATGAATGGTAATGGGAAATGATCTTTGCGTGTAGAAAGATTGAGCTTTCTGTAATCAACACACATTCTCCATCCACTCGAGATGCGAGTAGGAATGAGCTCATCATTTTTGTTTTTCACCAACGTGATTCCGGTCTTTTTAGGCACCACATGGATTGGCGCCACCCATTTACTATCAGTGATGGGGTAAATGACTCCTGCATCTAACAGTTTTAAAATTTCAGCTTTCACTACCTCCATCATAGGTAGGTTCAACCTCCTTTGCATTTCCCTTGTTGGTTTTGCGTTGTCCTCTAATAGTATGTGATGCATACACATTGAGGGACTAATGCCCTTGATGCCAGCTAAAGACCATCCAATGGCCGTTTTGTGATCACACAACAACTTCACAAATTTTTCCTCTTGTATACTTGTCAAACCTTTTGCTATGATAACGGGAAGTGTATTGTTGTCGCCAATGAATACATACTTCAAATTATCGGGCAAAGGTTTTAATTCTAACTCGGGGGCCTGTAAAATAGATGGTAAAAGCTTTTTATATAAGAGTAATAAATCAATAAAGACATTACCATGAGGAATGGTTTGTAAAGCTTGTAAGGCCAATACTGATTCGTGCATGTTTTGGGGAACACATATGTGCCTCTCCATCTCTTCTATCTTGGTGAAATCATAGCCATAGCTCAAAGCTATGCTTAATCCATCTTCGCAATCAAAATCACAAACTTGCTGCACACACTTATCAATTTGGTCATAGCATATGATAAAATAAACATTGCTATAAGGATATTTCATTGCATCATGAAAATTGAATTCAATTTTTTCATCTCCTACCTCCATAGACAAGGTATCCTTACCACAATCAATCTTTGTGTTGGCAGTTTTCAAGAATGGTCTTCCAAATAATATAGGAGTGCTGGTTGATGAATCACAAGAATCATGTTCCATATCAAGAATATAAAAGTCACATGGAATAACCAAAGTATTAATCTTGACTAGGACATCCTCTATCACACTAAGTGGGTAAACCAAACTACGATCCACAAGTTATACAATGCTAGTTTTATACAAAGGCTCAAGACTAGGAGAATCATAAACATGTTTGGGCATAACACTAATGGATGCACCTAAATCACATAAGGCCCTCTTGAAACTAGCATTACCAATAACACATGGGATAGTAAACGCACCTGGGTCCTTTTGCTTCAAAGGCATATTATTTTGAACAACAGCAGACACAACTTCACCCATACTTACCATTTCATGACCTTTCAATTTGAAAGCTCTCTTGGTAGTACACAACTCCTTCAAAAATTTAGCATACTTGGGAATTTGCTTGATAGCATCAAGCAAAGAAATGTTGAGTTCTACTTTTTTGAAAACCTCTAAAATCTCTTTTTCTTTGTCCTTTTTCTTTGACCTAGAAGAATTCACAGGAAAGGGTGGAATTACTTTAAAACTGGAATTCATTGAGTGAGGAGTTACCTTTGGGGTGTTGGTCGATGTTTTAGTTTGTGGAGGAGGATGATGTTCCTTCTTTGTACTCAATTCAGTTTCTATCTCTTCTTTTTCCTCCATCTCAATTTGTTTTGACCTTTTCTCTTCAAGTTCTTTCCCACTTCTCAGCATGATCGCACTAATATTCTCTTTTGGATTCAATGCTTGGGAGGGCAATTTTCCATTCATTTGTGCCTCCAATTGCCCTACACTTGAAGCTATTTGACCCATTTGCTTCTCCAAGTTGTGAATACTTGACCTTATTTCCTGTTGAAAAGACATGACATTTTATTGCAAGGTAACAGTATTAGAAGTTAAAGTTTTCATCATCTCACAAAGATCATCATTAGATGATGACCCCGTAACATTGGAGTTTGTGAATAGAGGGGGTTGTCTTGCTTGATAATTCTGTTGGGGCTGAAATCCATGGGGATGAAACTGTCGGCCTTGATTGCCTTGTTAGGATGGGTTGCCATAGCGTAAGTTGGGATGATCTCTCCATCCAGGATTGTACGTGTTGGAAAAGGGATCATATTTACGATGGGGTTGTCCGTTGAATGCTCCATCAATTGCATGAGCTTGTTCAATGTAATCTTCTTGTATTGTTGGGCACATATCCGAAACATGTCCTTGTAAGGAGCATATGCTACAAACTTTCACCTGCTGCACATTTCCACAAGCCAAAGAACGCACAAGAGAAGTAAGATCATTAACTTTATTTTCAAGGTTAGAAATACTTACCTCATTTACTCGTTTGTTGGAGAAGTCTCCACGAGTGCCAAACTGTTTTGAGTTAGCTGCCATGTTTGAGATCAATTGGCGTGCAGCCTCGGGTGTCTTATCCACCAATGCGCCTCCACTTGCAGCATCAATGATACTACGGTCAGTAGGCATCAATCCTTCATAGAAATATTGAATGAGTAGATGATCGGGTATTTGATGATGAGGGCATTGAATGCATAGTTGCTCAAATCTTTCCCAATACTCAGAGAGTGTCTCTCCATGAGATTGCCGAATCCCACATATTTCTTTCCTTATGTTGGCAACTCGAGATGCTAGGAAATACTTCTCAAGAAAAAAAATTTTCATGGCATTCCAAGTTCCAATAGATCCTAGGAGAATAGAGAAAAGTCATGCCTTTGCTGCCCCTTTTAAAGAGAAAGGGAAAGCTTTCAACTTAACTTGTTCTTCATCAACTCCATTCAGTTTCATGCCAACACAAACCATATGGAACTCCTTGAGATGAGTATGAGGATCTTCTCCTGCAAGACCATTAAATGTTGGTAACAAATGTATAAAACCAGATTTGAGCTCAAAGTTTATATTATTGTCAATGCTTATGCATAGTGGCTGATTTTCCACGTTAGGAGCAGCAAGCTCCTTGAGTGTTTGTTGTCGTGCAATAGCCATGGTGTTGAGACGAGCTTCCTTGCGTAACCTACATAAATTTTTTTCTATTTCGAGATCCAAATGCACTTGAATTTGATTAGTAGAACGGGTTACTGGCATAAATCATAAAGAAAACTCAAAAGAATCCAATCACACAAGAGACCGAAAACAATGCAAATTGTACGAAAATCCTATGCTAGAAAACTAAAACTACCTAAAACCCTTAGAAAATAGTGGAATTTGGCCTCAATAGGATGGGGATAGTAACATACTAGTCTTGTTCAGAACGTCGTTTTCCTTCAGAAAAAGAAAAGCCGAAACCTAATTCCACAAACAATTCTGTTTTGAACAGTACCGCCACCATGAATAAACAGTACCGCCGCAAGCAAAAATTCTGTTTCTCTCTTTTTTTTTTAGAAATATAAATAAAAAATCACAGCAACTAAAAATAACAGTACAAGCACAAGAATCAACTAAAATTACTTCCCCGGCAACGACGCCAAAATTTGTTGCGATGTCGTGGTCGCACAAATTAATTACCCTAGCTTAAAACACAACACACAAGATAATATAGAGCAAGCAAGGGGTCGATCCCACAAGGAAGATTTAGTTCAGATTTTTATGTTTTACGTTATGCAATTGGGGGGTTTTGATTTGTGATGATCTAAACTATGAAAGAAATTAAACTAGCAAACAAAATCAATTGAAATCGAAATTTATCAAGAAAACAAACCTTGGTCACAAGCACACATCCACCTACAGAAATCAGAACCGATCAACCTTGGTTGTAAGCACACATCCACCAACGAAAATTAGAACCGATCCTTGAAACAAAACTACCATTTATATTCTGAATTTTTATCTTTTCTTAATGTTGGTTAATTAACAGATCCGCCGTATAACTAACCCTAACCAACAAACAATCATAATGTCTGCATTAATGATTTAGTTCAATGGCAGCCCTAAGAACTAGATATTTGAGTGTTCTCCCTAAGTTTAATAATGTAGTTCCGCCATAATTATCAAGCTTAGTTGCTTCACAAGTTCATACATCACAACTCCGGTTTTGATATCAAACTTAGCAATAAATTGTTCACAATAATAACTTAGAGTTCCGCTCTAGCAATTATCAACAACAATAATAGAAAATAAGCATAAGACTCTAGCAATTATCAATAACAATCATAGAAAATATGCATAGGAAAACAACTATACTTATTCATAATATAAACTGAAAATAAAAGGAAGAATAAATCTCACGGTTCTTGAAATCCGAAGGTTTGTTGTGTCCTTGCAACCAAGAAAAGAGCTTAGCCTTGCATAACCATTGAATAACTACTCTTAAAGAATGAAGAGAGCATGATTTTTTGGGTTTGTAGAGGAGAGAATTTCTGTTTCTTAACTTCTGGCTGCTGCCCCCCTTCTCTCCTCTCTCTCTTTCTTTTTATATGCTAAGAAACCCTAGTTCCTAATTTACAAAGTAGTCCTCCCTTAAGTTGACAATTGACATTTAAGTACTTCAATAACCATTTTCCCTAAAAAAGAGAAATAGCCTTGCATGAAATCTTCAAATCAATAACTATTTTCCCTAAAAAAAAAAGAAATAGCCTTGCTTGAAATCTTCAAACTCTGATTTAGAGGAGCTAAATTGCTGATATAAAAACTTAGATGACGGTTTAGAAGCTTCGAAACGTAATTTGGACTCATTTCTTCACGAAATCTGATTGCTGGCGGAATTCAGTTGTCATCTTTGAAAAATCATATCTACCTCATATGACATCATTTTAGGATGAAATTTGGAGCGTTTACATACCGTTGAGTCAGGAATCCAACACAATTCAGTTTGCATAATTTGGACTTCTATAGCTCCAGATATTGAATTTTTAATAGACAAAGGTCAATAGTGGCAGAATGCGAGATTTGACTTTGAAGGATGTGATTTCCATGATCTTCCTCTTTTTATTTTTCTTGCATTACATTTCCAGAAAGGTATGGATGTTAGCTTTTTAGTGCCACTAGAATCACTTCATTTCGATCTCTAGAACTCACGCTCTGCACAAAACATCGACTGAACATCAGATCTGCCAATTATTTCCAATTTACTCCTTTTTGTATTTTTCATCCAAAAGTGCCTTCAAAACATAAAACAAAGAATATCAAGGCATTTTACATATAAAACATGGACAAAACATTAGGTAAATATGGGTGAAACTATTAAATAATATGGTTACATCATGATATAATCCAAAAAAAGGTTAAACAAACAAATTTGAATTGTAGCGTAATTATGCTTATCGTCTAGTTTTACGCTATCAAGCATAAATATCAATCAAATTGTTTAATCAAACTGAAATTTTCTAAAAATTTCCAAGCATATTATTTTATATTAGATTAAAATTTTAGATCAACTAGAGTTTGAAAATGTCTTGCGTTATAGGTCATCACATGCAATATAGATTTTATTGTTTGATTCTTTTTGACTTGTGAATTTTCTATTTAAATATGATTCTTTTTCTCATGATGCAAGATATTTAACAACTTATTTTTGAAATTTGTTTTAGTTTTATAAAGATTTTTGATGGGCAGCAACATAGCTTTTAAGTATGATAAGGATTCCTTAACATTCTAAAATCCTTTTTTTTATAAGAATTCTTTATCTATCTTAGCTATTCAAGGGAAAAAAAAAGTTGAAGAATTTAATTTTATATTACTTTTGGGCTAAATTATTTTTTTGTATTATTGTAAATTATTTCAAGATTTTATTTTTTGTTTTATTTTATTATTTGGGTATTTACTTTTATTTTAGGGCCTGTGTTTTAATTTGGGATTGTTTTGGCCCAAAATCGATGTTTTAGGATTTATTTTAGGCATTAAGTTTATGTTTGCTAATTATTAACTGAAGCACATTGGTTTGTAGGCCGATAAGGGTCTATTAGGGTTATTTAAAAAGAACTCTATATTGTTTTTTTTTCTACAAAATTCAATAGTCATTATGTAACACTTTTCTATTTATGATGACAAAGAACAAATTTAACTTATCAAGGTATAATTAACCATGGGATGTCTTTGTATACTTTAAGTTCTTAATTCCTTATTAAATTTAACTTTCAACATCTTTGATTCTTATATATAAAATTATCTCTAGGTAAGGGTTTCTATCAAAACTTGAATTTAGCTTTCTTAGATTGTCCAAGGTTGCTCGTATTCTTTATTCTTTATTCTATTTATCTTTGATTTTTATATATAAAATTATCTCTAGGTAAGGGTTTCTATCAAAACTTGAATTTAGCTTTCTTAGATTGTCCAAGGTTGCTCATATTCTTTATTCTTCTTTAAACTCTTAGAAACATATTAAAGATTACTTCTTTGTGGTGTTCATCCTTACACTTTCAATTCTTGATTTCCTTATAATCAACGAACATGAGTTTGCATAAATTAAATATGGTTTTTTGGTTCAAGTGATCTTTAGGTCAAGTTGTTTTCAACTTGATTTAAGCTTTTTTAGGTTGTGTTCAATCTTGATTGTGAATTTTAGGGTTTTTACTCTCTAGATTTGTATTTAAATGTCTGATATTATATTTGTATTGTATAATTTGAAGTTAATTGATTTCTAGAATTGAATTTAAATCATGTATGTTACCTTAATATTTTGAATTACACACACACACACACACACACATATATATATATATATATACACAAGGAGTATAGGACCCTAGAATAGAACTCTAAAATGCTTTAATTTTTTTGTGTTTATGGTATATTTACATTTTTTGTTTTTATTTTAATTTGTTGTTTATAATAACATGTTATGTTGGGAAAATTTCAATTATAAGTTTATATTTGAATTTATTATTTATTATTTTTTGTAGTATTTGTTTTTTTGGGATTAATATTATGTTGACCTTATTTTTTGTTATATATATATATTATAGTTTAGTATAAATCATTGGATGATGAGTGTTATTCCATTCCTGAAACCTTTAAAATACTCAAAGAATAATTATCAATATTTATTTAATAAAACATAAATAAGCATATAAAAAGAAAAAATAAATAATTATAGAGTGAGTTCATCAATCCACTCTCTTGGATAGGAGAGGGATAGCGGTAATTTAAGCAAAGATGAATAGGAAAAATGAAGCTCAGCCTTTCATCTTTTGGAGCCAAACTTTGTAGTCCTTGGGGTTTCAAATCTTAATTATGAGTAAGAGGGCTTTTTGTGAAATAATTGAGAAAATTTTTCATAACCTCTCGACCTGTTTATTATCCGTAGGCCAATAATTGCATTTTGAAATGCCTTTCTAAAGGGAATACAAGAACAACAAATCAAATCACTGCCGAGAACTTGAAAGTCTTGTTTCAAATCCTTACAGTCAAGGAGTGCTTCAAGCTTCCAATATGAAGAACGTGTTCTCCCAAGGCAACTTTCTTGCTTCCGAGCTCATCAACGACACTCAAATCCTTACAAACATCCACCTTGAATCCCACATGGCTATCTGTTTGTGCATGCAGGAAGACCTTCTCAAAACCCAACAAATGCTTCTGTGGAGAGTTGTGCACTGATGGGGGAGTAGAGAACAAGAAAACTGTATGGCTTCCGCTCATTGTTCCCGTGTTCTTGATTCTCAACTGCACACCAAAGGTTAAGTTCTGACAAGTCTGTTCAGCAGCAGCAACTGACTTGCATTCTGAAGAGTAACAAACATGATTTTCCTCTAGAGGAACAGATACTAGTCCAGGTGCTTGAGTTAGTTCGTGGCTGACTTCAGAATAGCTTAGTCCATCTCCAAATGAGTAAACAGTTTCTCCGGTGTAGAACCTGTAGGTTCTGCCAGGATAGCCATTCGAAGGATCTGGTCTCATGTTCATATTTGTCATTGGTACTTTGTCTACGTATGATTGTGGATACCAAGTCATCGGTAGCCTCCCACCTGGAAAGAGATTCTTGGTTAAATTCAAACTCATATTCTACTATAATATATAAGCTGACCGACAAGCTGACCTGTAAAGATTTATAATCAAATGAAAAGATCTGAAAAACTAAGAAAACACAATTATGGGATGGTTGGTGCGTACTTGGGTTGTAGGAACCAAAAATAATATCAGCTATGGCAGGTCCACCAGCTTCGCCAGGGTAGCCCACCCATAGGATACTTGTGATTTTGTCGTTAGTTTTCGCAAATGATACATCCATGCCTCCCCCAGACATTATAACAAGGATTACAGGTCCAGTGGATGCATTTGCAACTGCTGTTATCAGAAGCTGCTGCTGTCCTGGAAGAAGAATGTCCACCCTGTCACGACTCTCTGCTTCTATAGATTGATCGGCACCCATTACAAGCACCGTGGCATCAGCTGCAGCTGCTATTTTCTTGGCATCTTCTACTTGGGCAGTGCTGCAGGCTACGTTTGAGCAGCCAGGTAGATATGTTGTAGCAACAGAAGCTGCTAGTCCTTGTAAAGGGGTTGTATATTTGCAGGGTGTACCTAAATCATATCAAAACACATCGTTTAACAAGTTGATTTGATGAACATTGGAAGTAATATGAAGGAAATTGGATGAAATAATTGAAGTTTTACCTTCATAGTTTCCAATCATTGTTTTAGTGACATTGGCATTTGGTCCAATTACTGCCAGGTTTTTTATGGCAGTGGGAGATAGAGGAAGTGATCCTGCGGTGTTCTTAAGCAAAACAATCCCTTGCCTGGCAGCTTCACGGGCCAGCTCCTGATTCTCTGCTGTACATACATCTTTTGGTCCTAGCTTCCCATAGAGTTGTTTGCTGGGATCACCATCAAAGAATCCAAGTCGCATTAAAGTGGCAAAATTGTTGGAGACTGCTCTATCAATGGCCGACTCATTCACAAGTCCTGCTTTTACTGCTGCCTCAGTGTGCTGTCCCAAGAAAGATCCACAGTTGAGGTCCAACCCTATCAAATCGAAACATTTTAGCAACATAACCCCTTGAATCCAATGGAAATCGGAAAAAGAAATTGCAGAACAAATCATACAAATATAACATGATATGTCCAAAAGTGTTGTCGTTTCTTTTGTAGTTATTGCATAGGAATGGTTCGAACCACTTAAAATGCAACAAAATATATGATTGTTAAAAACGTCATTCTACATTAAAAAGGCAGGGATTTGGGCATCTCTTCAAACATCTTCCAAGCTTGTAGCTATATAATTGAATTTGATTAAGTTCAATTGATATATTTAAAATAAATAAAATATAATTCATTTTGTTTCCTATATTACCTTCATCAAGATTTTTCAAAAAAAGAAGAAGTACTATTTTAACATTAATTTTTCTTTTAAAACATAGAAAAACAGAAGGGTAGTACTATTTTTAGACACTTAAAATTGTTCTAAACAATTACAAGTTCAAATTATAAACGAGAAATATTCAGTAAGGCACATCCAAATTCTCATTTGACCATTGTTGACAAAGTAAAATCAATCTACATAGAAATCCAAGAACAAATACCTGCCAATATAGCTTTGGCTGCAGCTTCTTCTGGTGTTTTGGTATAATGCTGTTGGTTGTAGAACACGTCTATGGAATCACAATCCGTAACAATGTACCTGCAGATGCCCAGTTTAGTTTCCAGGAAAGAACATATGATATAAACACAATTAAATTGTGAACATTTTTGAAATTTCATACACACCCATTTAATTTCCATTCCCCTCGGATTACACCAGAGAGGAGGTCGGGATCAGCACAGGTGGGTATACCATTAACCTTGTTGTAAGAACACATGACACTAGCAACATTCCCATCAACAACACAACTTTTGAAAGGTGGTTGAAACGTATCATCCATATCTTGCTTTGTCACCTAACTCATCATAAACAAACTGTACGAATTTAGCCGAAATCATTAAGAGAAAAAACTATAATTAAGAGAGAAAGTGACCTTCCTAATAAAAAAAGGTTCTAGATTAAATAAATGAACATTACCACAGCATCAAAATGGTAACGATCAACCCCTTTCCAGTTATCCAGATCATAGGCTGTGTAATGTTTACAGCATGCGGCAACCTTAAGTCCATCTGGATTGCCATCATCCCTTTGTTGCAGTCCTTTAACATAACCTGATCCATATTTACTTGAGAGCAAGGGGTCCTCTCCTGGAGTTTCCTGGCCTCTTCCCCATCTGGGGTCTCGAAATATGTTGATATTTGGTGACCAAAACGTCAATCCTGCCAATCCCACATTGTACATTGCTCTTGCTTCCGTTGAAACAACCTGGAGTTTTAACATATAGCCTTCAAACAATAAAAAACTTATTGGTTTCTTTAACCATCTGGGAAAGCATTTTCCACCACACAATTCTGGTTAGACTCGATAATCCTTTCAGTCATAAGAATGTAGTACTCGAGTTTTGCAGAACACAACCATAGAGGGACACCAGAATCAATGGATTCAACCAAAAGGGAGCTAGTTAAACATGAAAACCAGAACTCCTTTCCTTCTTCAATTCTTTTTTTCAGTTTTTTAACAAGGTAAATCCTCCATTCAAGTCATGAGAGCAGTATTGGTGTCCAAAGGCTAGTCAAAAGAAGTCAATGATCCTTGTTTATCTTCAACATGATTCGGTTAGCAAAAATAGCAAAAAAAGTGCTATAAATAATAAAATATAGGTGAAATATGAAGAATCGTCTTCACAATGAATACAGGTGGGATCAAAATAAGATCGGTGGCTGCTCAATTAATTTCCACACGTTGCCGTCTACTTCAGTCTCGCTAACATGCAAGCTGGAATCCACAAGAAAAAGGTGTACCCAACTGATACAAAAAAGTCTTCGGGTCTGAAAGTGGTTTCAAGGGATACAATTACAATTCCACCTCCTCTGACTCAGCATCACATGCATGAGATTTTCTGCTTTTGGACCTAATTCTATTGATTAACTGTAGCGCCACCGAAATCCTCACCGTCAAGTTCCAATGGAACAATAAAAAAATTTCTTCTGGGCAATTCCTACACTGGCTGAGTGTATATTTCCCAGCATCTGGTACTCTTCTTTTTAACATTTGGATAGAATCTACAAAGTCTCGAGTTCAAACCTATTTTTTGCGCAAGAAAACAACTTCCACCAAATCCATCTCATATTTCAAAATAATATATAGATATATAAAACTATAATTAAGAAAGAAAGATTTGTCTTCGTTGCTAAGATTTAGGAAGTCAAGAAGAGGACGAATTGAAGGGGAAAGAAAATCAGACAACATGAAAGAAAAAAAGAGTAAATTTGCAAATTGAAACAAAGAATATAGAGATATGATATTACCTTTCCAATGGCTACAAAGAGAGAGGTGTTGAAGGAAGCAGCAGTGAGGATGACCTGGGGAAAGCTTGTAGCTCCGGGGACAACACTAGAGAAATGAGTGCCTGGACCGACGTAAGAAACTCCATGTAAAGCCTCCGACCACCATTCATACCTAGGTATCCCAAGTCTGCTCACACTCCCTGCACTATTCACCAAGAACAATATCTTTTCTTGCAATGTGAGTCTTCCCACCAGGTCTACAACTCTGTCACTCACCCCTAACGACGTGTTACAGAACCCAAAACTGGCCAATGATGGATTGCTCACAACATCACAGGCAAAAACTGGTGATGATTGTGCCAAAACTACATGGCTAGAAGAAAAAAGCAAGAAGCAGATAAGGGAAAAGAAGAGAAAAACAGAGACCTTAGGTACTCTGTTTTGGGAAGAAAATGAGGCCATTCAAATTTTAAAGAAAGGAGGGGAAACAAGTGCTGTGTTATATAGAAAAAGGAAGAGAGTTCTTATTATTAATAACTATAAAAGAAGAAAAAGAAAAAAAGCAGAGACATTGTTTTCTAGCAGCCCGTGATGGATATATATGGGGAAAGGAGAAGAGAGGAAAGGATCAGAATGATGACGATATAATAAATAATAATTGCATGATAATATTTTTTCGTTTGTTCTGACAATGACCACTATGAGGGAATCTTATGTGGTTCAAGAAATCATGATTGGATATTAGCAAGTCCGTGATTGATTCATTCTTTCCTCAACAATGGAGGTGCGTTTTTGTTTTTTAGTCCTATTCAGGGCGTGCTCTGGTGCGAAAATAGAATGATGACATTGGAAAATTAAAAAAACTGAAATGTCTGCAAGCATTCACTACATAGATAACTATTCACTGTAATAGAATGATGGCATTATTGTTTTACCTTTTTAATAAATAAAAATCAATTATTTTGGTATTAGGTTTAAACGCCCCCCCCACTGTTCCATTGATTACTATGAAATTTCCGTGACAATTCGGTATTTTAATATTTTATATGCACTGTTTCTATTATAAAAAAATTAATTAGAAATAATTAAGTTTTTTTATATTTTAAAAATAAAATATAAAGACTAAATTAATTTTAAAAATAATTAAAAAACTAATTGTTATTTAGTAGCTTTTTCATCCTTTTAATTTAATCTTTCCATAAATATAAATATTATTTACAAATATAAAATTGACTGAAAGATAAGTTGAAAGAGTCTCGTTATTATCTTTATGATGTTTTGATGAGTGCACATGGTAGTGGAAGGCTGAGCTCCAATGAATTTTTCTTTTCTTTTCTTTATTCTTCTTGCTAAAATATAAATGTATTATTTTATTTTTTTTATCCAATTTAGTCATTATTTTTTGGATTGCTATTTATTTTATTTTTTGGATTGATTTTTTTTCTTCAATTTCATCTTTCATCTTTCATCATTTTGTTTTATTTTATTTTTATATAAAATTTGATTTTTATTATTTTAATTGATATTAGTTTTTTTTTATCATTTTTTATTGATTTTTTTTAATTACATCTTTCAACATTTGACTTTAATTTATTTTTATATCAAATTTAGTCTTCATTCTTTTAATTATTATTTGTTTTGGATTTTTTATTATATTTTTTAAATTTTATCCCTTATTATTTTATTAATTTAGGATTTTGCTTCATTATTTTTTAAAATTTACCTTATGTAGGGTAGGCTCTGGGCTCATAATAAAGGTCACGAGTTTCGAAAGTTAACACATGTTAACTTTGATATTTTTTAGGTCATTTTTAAAAAAAAAAATTTAAATTTTATTCTTTAACTTTTTTTTAAAAAATTTAAATTTTATTCTTTAACTTTTGATTTATTAAAAATTAGTCTTCATGCATTTTTTTAATTTCTTTTCTATTGGCTTATCTTAATCTTGTGCTAATGATTGCATGGTTAAAGAGTTAACTGTAGTTGACTCAAGTTTTTTTTGTTGTTTTTTTATATTTTTTTTTGTTTTACCCTTTAACATTAAAATATTTTTTTTTGTTTTGCCCTTTAACATTAAATTGTTTGATAATTAAGCTTCATAATTTTATTAAGTATGGTTTCAATAGAGTTAACCTGGTATTACAACTAGGTCTCATATTTGGCATGCTAATTTGGATGGACTTTGATTTTTTTCTACATCGCTAATTTTTTTGTTAATTTATTTTTTTTTGTTATATTTTTTTATTCATATTATTTAAAATAGTCAAGCTTATTAAACCTAATCAAGTTAATGACAGAGTATCTAGTTTTTCTAGCTTTTTTATTAACATTTGTGTCACCTTTCCATCCTTTTTTTCATACCAGACAAAATTTGGGTTGGCTCTCAACATAGTATGGATCTCTATCTCCTATCAAACTATAAAAACATAGATGTTATGAAGGATGCAAAAAAACACTCTTTTTTTAGGTTTAACGTGATATTGATGAAATACTTGCCAAATGTTTTCCTAACACAAGAGAACCAAGATGTTCTCTTACTAAGCTTAGAACAACATCTAAATAAAATATAGTAAGGTCTTCAAAACAATCACAAAGGGGCAAACTAGACCAAAAAATTATTGAAGACACCTCTATATATGTTATGGCAATACTTACTTTAAATACAAGATTTTTTCTCCATATGTTGTTCTTAATAAGTAAATGTTTATAAGGTGTTCAAATCAGCCATCTTGCCTACATATAAAGGCATTTGTCTTTTCTTGTGGACCTTTCTTAGGTATAAAAACTTAATTTCCATTAGGTATAAAAGTTCGCATTGCTTAAGTTTAAAGGTATCCTTCCTGCATATATGTGTGGTTACATTATGCTTAAGTAGAAGGGCATCATACCACCTAATACAAAAGGTTATCACAAGAGAATTTTTAGAGTTATCTTATTGCTAAACAGCTCAAACTTGATGACTTTCATTTTTAAAACCCTGGTTTACTCAAATCATATGTACAGGAAAATCATTATATCTCAAACAAAGTCAACCTTATTTTAAGATAGAGGAAATTGATAAGGGATTTCTAATCATATATCTTCTCTAACAAGACCGACTATGCATCCCTCCTTACTGGTGGACTCAGATGCTCATCCTCTTCTTAAATGGACCTAGATTCACTCTTTTCTTCTTAATATTCTCATATTAGTTTATTCTTCTTATCAAACTCAATTTATATGTTTTTCTTTGACAAACTTACCAATTCCCTTCTAAAGAGCTTAATTTTTATCCCTCTACTTAGAAGACACATTTTTCCATCTCTTTAATAGACCAACAACGCACCTTTTCCTTGGTGAGCCAATTTTGTATCCCCTTTTCTTAAAGAAGTAATCGTGCATCCCGATATATAAAGCTTATAATCTTAAGTTTAATTAATACACCCTAAATGCACTACCCTCTATTTAAGCCTAGTTTAGTCGTTATCAACGCCAAAAACAAAACATGCATTCATTAAATGCTCACATGTTATTTTACCACAATAATGCCTACATAATCATGTTATATCATGTTCATACCTAGGAGATGGCCTTTATGATGTCATTCATTTCAATCATCAATTAACTACCAACATTATCTCTATAAAAGTTATGTCTTATGGGTATAAAAATGTCAAAAGACCATAAGGTAACTAGGTCAAATTGAGAAATCACATTCTTTTCTTCAACTTTCAATAATCTCTTACATCTTTTCTGCAAAAAAAACATATAACACAACCTCTAAGTCTTCATTCTTTATATATAAGATGATCATTTGAGCCTAATTGAAGATTTGTTTTACAAGTGCTTATGCTACCCAAGCACAATAATCCTAACCTTCTAGTCATCTACCAACCTTGAAAAAAACCTTGTGTATAGAACTTAAACGTAAATTTATCAAAGGAAATAAAAATTAAGTTTTTAGAATTTTCTTTAAATCTCATCAAGGTGGAACATTTATAAATTTATCAAAGGAAATAAAAATTAAGTTTACCTTCTTTTTTAAACCCACTCACATATTCACATTTATTATAGAACTTAAACTTAATTAACAAATAAAGTCGAAGAGTTAAAAATAAATAGAAAACACACATGGTTTATCTAGTTTGGATTTTTTTATTAAATGTATCAATCAATTATGGAATCAAGTATAATATATCTTAAATTTTCATTAATTGATCAAGTTTGGTACTTCATGCAAATCTATTATTAACAAAAGATGGATAGTGAGATTTGAGGCATTTATATAAATGGAGGTTAATAAATATACTAAATAATAATTTTAAAATATATAAAATAACTTAACAAATAGTACATAAAAAAATATAATTACATTTCTCCTTAAACCCAAAGACTCATTTTACCTGAGCCTATTTCAACACTCATCTCTAAATAGAACACTATTAGTGATTAAAAAACCCAAACTTTCATCACTTCTCTCCATTTATGATCAATCACTTATTTTTGCTTTCAAATTAATAATTAACTTTACAATTCTTTAAACTCCACCACCCAATCACTTATTTTTAGTTGATTATGTTTTTCAAAACCCTAATTTTTGTTAACTTCCTTGAATTAACAATCTTGATGGATTCTCAGTATTGTGGTCATTCTCAAGTGTTTAACCAAGAATCTCTCAAAAAATAAAAATGTTGGCCATCAAGTAACTAATATCCTCATTCAATATGCTATGATCGTTCAAACTCGTCATTAAACACAAGTTAGCTAACTCGTCCAAATTTGAATCATCATCATTGTTTGAGCTTGAACTATCATAAGTTAGTATTGAAGCTAACTCATCTAAATTTGAATCATCATCAGCGTTTGAGCTTGAACTATCGTAAGTTAGTATTGAGCATTATTTATGTCTAGATTGTATTTTTAGGGTTTTTATTGCCATCTTCTTCTTATTTTTCTTCTCTATTATATGTTTTTCACTCATCATTTAAATTATTTTTTAATTCATAGAAAAGGATGAAAATGTTGTTAAAAAAATTGCAAGAAGAAGAAGAAGAAGAAATAGTTAAACCTAATTTAAAAAGTCACTAAAATTCTATTTTAATAATTAAATAGGGCATGATTGTTATGAGAAAATTGAATAAATCATATTTTCATGAATTATGGTTATGTTGTTTTCATTACATAAAATGAATAAGTTATGTTATTATTAATTAAATAGGAATTTTATTATAAATATTTAATAAATTGTAAATATTATTTAGTCTACCAATCAATAGTCACATTAATTATTCTTTGACATTTTGGTAGGAAAATTAATAAAAAAAAATATGTACTAACATATTTCTTATTAAATAGTTTTCACATTAAATTATTTAAGTATTTGATAGATTCATATTAGTCTATCTTTTTAGTATCTTACACTTAGTCTTTCATGCATATTTTATGTCTTACAATAGCCTACTTAACTAGTTTTATGCTTAATAGTGATATAAAGATATAAAATGTAAAAAACGATAAATATAATATTTTTAACACAACATTAAGCAAATGATTAAAAAGAAAATATTGAGATTAGTGGAGCTCGAAAGTGCAAATCCTAATTGTATTAGGAGAGTTTTTAGCTATGATGAGTACTAAAATTGCTTTTTTTAATAAGAAGTTGTCCAGCTCAAAGAGAAATTACTTTATGTATGATTTGGAGTGTTATGCTATTGTTTAAAAGTCTCAAGTATTGGTGACATTACCTCGTGTAAAAGGAGTTTGTCATACATATTATGTAGCTTTAAAATACATAAATAAGAAATATAAGTTAAGTCGTTAGCATGCAAAATGAGGTTTTTGTTTTTTAAGAGTTCATATTTTCGCTAAGTCATTAATTAGGCATCTTAAATAAAGTCGTAAATGCCCCGGTAAGCAAGTTGCTCTACTCAATACTATACGTACATAAGTGATTGGGCTTGATACTTTTCAAGAGCTATATTTGAGTGACTAATCATTAATGCATATTTATATTGAGTTGATAGATAGATATAAGCAAGATAACTTTATATTTATAAATGGATTACTATTTCATTGTTTGAAGTTATGCATCCCATATTGCTTCTTGTAGGAACATATCATTTGTGAATTGTATTATAGAGGACACTTTAGTTAGGATAAGACATTGACTTTAATGTCAGTAGATTATTATTGGCCTAAATTATCAGGCCAGGTATCTTGTTTTATGAGGATACGTGTTGTTTGTTGGAAGCTTAAAAGAGCCTTATCAAATGCTAGGTTGTACACTCCAATATTAGTTTTAATGCTCCGTGGTTGGTAATTAGTATGGATTTTGTGTCCCACTTACCCTGTATCTAATGAGTCATGAATTTTATTTTTATTATTGTGGATAGATTCTTGAAAATGACTTATTTCATAGCCTGTTAGAAGATCATGACTGCATCCTGGATAGCTTACCTTTATTTTAACAAAGTGGTTCATTTACATGGCTTTCCTAACTTCATCACCTTGAATAAAGATATAACGTTTATGAGTAAATTTGAAAGAACTTGTAGGGAAATATAGGAACTTAACTGAACTTTAGTAGTTTATATCATCCCTAAATAGATGGGCTGATTAAGACGATTAATCATATCCTTAGCAAGTTGCTATTGAAGTATTGGGATATGGTTTTGCCACAAGCAACTTTTTATTATAATAGGTCTTAAAATCAAACTACCCCATTAAGTCAATTCTATATCATTTATGGGTAGAATCTTTTTAGGATGTTGGAGTTAATTCATCATGTTAAATGGTTTAACGTCCAAAGTAAAGATATGACAAATTACTTATATGGTATTAATAAGCATGTATAGAAGACAATCACGACATCAGTGCCAAATATAAGGCCCTGGATGATACTCATATCAAGACAGTGGTGTTTATGGTTAATGATTTAGTATGGGTAATACTTACTCATGATAGGTTTCTCAATCACGACATCAATGCCAAATATAAGGCCCTGGATGATACTCATATCAAGACAGTGGTGTTTATGGTTAATGATTTAGTATGGATAATACTTACTAATGATAGGTTTCTAGTGGGGGAATACAACAAGCTGAAGGAAAGAAAGATAGGCCATTTTAAGGTGTTGTAAAAAATAAATGGCAATGCTTATTGATTTTTCCTTCTTAGTCATTTGAAGACTTCTAATATCTTTAATGTTTAGCACTTGACATCTTATTTGGAGTAAGAACAAAACTTGAGGATGAGTTTTGTCCAACATGGAAAGAATGTTGGGCTTGTAGAAATTGAAGGTTCTAAGCATTCGGGTGAGGATCTGACACAACTATATGGGGGTATGATCTAGACAAGCTATGTGGATGGTCTAACAAATATTTTATGGACTTGCAGGATAAGTCTAAGCCAAAGTGAAAGTTTAGTTGTGCCATACTAGATTAATAGCTTAAAACAATGATAATAGGAGATTCAATTGTTGAATTAAGCTTAAATTCTTTTAGGTGATTCTATATGTAGTTATGAGAAGCCATTTTGTCACTTATCAAACTATTGGACCTCTAGGAATTAGGCTTAAAAGTTGTTTCTCAGGCCAATTTTGTTATTTTTCCTAGGATTTTATGAATTTATAACTTATTTTTAGATTTTATATTTATTTCATTTATGTTTTCAGATTGTTATTTTTTTCCAAGTAGAGGTAGGGTTTTCTAACCTATTTAAAAATCTTGCAAACCTAGAAGAAGGTAGATTTTATTAGCTTACTTTTAAGAGAACAAAACTGCAAATTTAATGTCTATTTTTGCATCATTTTCTTCCACCAAATCTTCTATGTTTCTTTTCCTTTTCTATGTTGTTGTTATCCTAACTATTTTCACCTGTATCATACATATTCCTAGAACCTATTAAACTTAAATATAACTTTAAAGAACATTTCCAAACAATATTTTAACAAAAAAAATCAATTTCAATAAGGTATAGAGAGTGTTTGATATTGTGGTAGTTTTGTAGTTATAGTTTGAAAAAAATAGTTTAGAAAAATCACTTTTAGTTGTGATTAGTTTGATTAAAATATGTGTTTGATTAAAATTATGGTTGAAATTATTTTCTAGTAAAAAGCATATCCAATGTATTTAGTTAAAAATTGTTGTTGAAATTAATATTGATAAAAATAACCAAAAAGAACATGTAGTAATTTCTTAGTTTGCAGTTACATCTAGGTGCATTTGATTATTAACACATTGTAAAAACAATCATGTAAATTACAATTTTGTTGTTATTGTTCCATTATATTTACGGTAGTCTCATCATGAACGTAACCCATAAATGATATAATGTACTTGTTAATTATGACTTAACTACAAAAACAAAAACAATTAAATTCATATATCTATTTCATTCTACTTTATTATTAAATAAATTAATATTAGTATAAAAATGATTGATATAACTTTTTAAAAGA